>NC_082387.1:22588850-22668850 GCF_031168955.1 Gadus macrocephalus
TAACTTTGCTCAGGAAGCCCTTTGGATGTGAACTGATCCGAAGAGATAAAATCCCAAAAAGTAAGACTTAATCAAGTAGCCTTTAACTTATTTTTGAGCACAAGGAACACAAAACAACACGTAGTGGATTTAGGACAGGAATGCAGTGCCCTCCTGCACAGGGAGAGCACTGCATGACCTCATTCTCACTGATGCTCAGCAGATGGGATCAGAGTGGTCTTTAAACATGGGCCTTTTCCATGTCTTTGATATTTAAACCAACAAAGAACAGACAGGTTAAGAATATATCCTGCCGCAACTTCTGATAACTATTCCAAACCCTTCCTACGACCTACTAGAAAATCTAGTAACATATTATCTAGGAATTGTTTTTTACATGCTTCTTTGGACAAAATACATTTGTTTTTAAAAGAGAGTAATCTTAAATGATTATTTGCTGCTTTGGTTGACCATAGTAATTAATTCATGGAGAGTAAAAACAAAGAGACAGTATTTATATTCTGGTCAAACACATTTTATTTGCCAACATACATAGCACTGTTCACAAGCTGCAATCACCATGTTTAAAGATATGGAAAAAGGCTGGTCGCATAGCAGAGACTTAGAATATGTGTGTGTTTGTATGTGTGCATGTGTGTTTGTGTGTGTGTGCATCTCGGTGTGTGTGTGTGTGTGTGTGTGTGTGTGTGTGTGTGTGTGTGTGTGTGTGTGTTTGTGTGCGTGCGTGTGTGTTTGTGCATGCGTGTGTGTTTGTGTGTGCATGTGTGTGTGTGTGTTTGTGGCTGGCGCGCTCGGAGAGAGGCCCCTCTTCAGTTGGCTCCGGCCACTGCAGGGGGTTGCGGGTGGTGCGGGGCCCGGGGCAGGGGCCGGTGCGGGCCCTGGGGCGGGGGCCGGGGCGGGGCCCGGTGCGGGGGCAGGAGCGGGGCCCGGGCCCGGGGCCGGCGCCGGGGCCAGGTCGTCGAAGCAGCCCCTCTTGTGCCACTGCATGTCCCTGACGCGGCGGACAGACTGGATCTGGGGCGCGGGGGCCGCCCAGTCGTTCCAGTGCTTGAAGTCTCCGCGCTCAAAGATGTACTGGCGCCCTCTGTAGCCGGGGTACATGTAGCCCACCCATCTAGAGGAACAGGAGTGCTTAGAACCAGATAACACTCCTGAATAGACGCACACAAGGACGGGTGCCATATAAAGGGATTCATATGAAGATATTCCCTTTGTTGCACAACTGAATCCAAAGCTTCACTGCAATATCGATTACAGTATGCTGAGAGCATACGTTCCTTCTCATGCACGGCCCCAGGTGGGAATCAATCAAACCCCTAATCCTGACAGTTGTGAGGTCATGCTCTGCCAATGAGGTTATTGAGAAGATGCTGAACATGTGGACCGAGCAGAGTTGAGGAGAGGCTCTTACGTTCCGTTCAGAGCCTTGGCGCTTCCCACGCGGTCGTGGAAGCCATGTCCCCACAAGCTGGGCACGTCGTCCTCCACAATCTCCATCTTCCTCCCGGCGAAGCCCTCTTCCTCAAACAGGTGGAGTATATGCTCCGCGCTGTCCTGAAGAATCGAACGCGGACAATCATTCATTCACTAACACACTTTGGACACACACTTTAGTCAAATTATAAAGTGTTATTAAGAAGAAAAATCTAACAATATCTAAAATACTGCCCTCTCTTCCTGCCACACAGAATTCCCAGTTTATTCTATCTATTCTATGTATATAACTTGATGGATGCCATGTAACATTACAAAAAACACAAACACACAAATGTCTGCCCGGAATGGAACAGCAGCTTTCCGGCTCAGAGTGAACCTCCAGCCACGGACGGAGGAGGGACCCACCACTTTGAGCGGTCTGAGGGACAGCAGGGAGGAGCTGCTCTGGCTGCTGGTCCAGCAGTCCCAGTGGGGGTATTCTCCCCTCTCTAGAATGAACTGCTCGCCAATGAAGGCCTGGCACTCATAGCCCACCCAGCTAACATCAGGGAACAGGACAAGGGGGGGTGGGAGGGGAATATACACAGAATAAGAAGGGGATAACATTGAACTGCATTTGATGCTTCCAGTTGAATGATTGCATTCTTCATCACATTGGACTAAAATGCGATGTTTTCTTGCCTTAATGTTGTATCTTATGTGAAGCAGCTAATGTAACATGGATACGAGAGCAGGTCGGTCAGGTTCAGCGTTAGTTACTTACGGTGCCTGCTCCACTATCAGCGAGCCCACCTTCTCAAGACCCGTCTCCGTCACATCGTTCAACTCAGAGGAAAGCTCCACCTTGCGTCCCCGGAAGTTTCCATATTCAAACAGCACCACCTGGATTAGGGTTTCAGGGTTGGGGAGGAGGGGGGGGGGGGGGACTGTTTACATCACACTGAAGGGTACACCTGCTGAAAACAAATTGGATGGGCAAAAAGACTACAGAGCGTGAGAGCATTGAAAAGAGTAACATAGAGGGAGAGAGAGAGAGAGCGAGAGCGAGAGCGAGAGAGAGAGAGAAATAACTAGATAAGACAGTGTGATGAAGGGGAAAACAAAGACTTTCAAACTGTGTTTTTGAAAAGGTTTTGGTGATTAACTACACATGAAGAAAGAGGGCTAGGTTTGGGGTTAGAACGGGCTGCCTCAGGGCCTCTGAGGGTGGGTCGGTGGGTGTGGATGCGGTCCCGCTGGGTCTGCTGGTACCTTGTAGGTAGCCACAGCCCCGCCCTGGCTCGTCCCAGGGTGCAGCTGCTCTGGGGCAGTGCTCTGCTGGTCAGACATCCTGTACTCCTAGTGTCCTGCCGAAACACACACACACACACAAACGCATTAAGTCATGCACACACACACACACACACACACACACACACACACACACATGAAGGCACGCACACACACACACACACACACAGTTAACGGTTTCAGAAATATGTTAATCGGCACATGATTGCACGCTCTCTCCTTGAGGGGTATTCTTCCTGAGGTTGTCCATCATAACAAAAAGCTCCCCCCCCCCCCCCCCACCCAGTCTTTGATACTTCTAAAACAAACACCTGAGATCTCAAGGACGTAGTAATAGAATAATTCAGTCACAATTCAGTCCAAGGTGGTCATCCAGATCACAACAGACTCCTTCCTTCGCCCTCCGAGCCTGTTCAAGGCTGAACAGAGACCCCGACACATCATCATCATCACACAGTGGGGGTCCGGCGTTACCTGGATCCGCGCGCTAGTGATTAGGCAGCGGCTCTGCGTTGGTGAGTCTGCGTTGGGAAGTTTGGAAGGGACGGTGACACATGGGAGGACAGGAGCTGTGGGGGGAGGGAGGGCGTATTTATGGTTTATATCTGGCCACAACAGCAGAAAACAGCCAGAGCTGTTGATGCAGCATGTCTGCCACTCACATTGTGTCCGTTCCTCTGCCTCTCAATAGGCAGCTGTGTTGGCACACGGCGGCCTGCCCGCCTCACCGCCATGTGTGGCGCAGCGGGACAGCGAGCCAAGAAGAGGATTGGGGGGAAAACAGCCCCGCTCAGCACAAACACCCCACACACACACACACAGGTTAGCATAGACCCCACCCAGCCCGCCTGCCCCCCCGTCTGGCCCGCACCCAGCTTCCTCAGACGCTCCCGTAACCACATTCAGGCACATATCAATGCCTTTATAATTGTATTATTATAACCCCTTATCTAGTAGTTTAACCAAACTATCAAAACAAAAACCTTTCTGCCGATGGTTCTGTGAATATTAAGATGGAAATATTGGCACCTATCATGTCGTTTGCACACCTTATTAATATGAGGTGGATTATGATTGTGATATGGAAATAAGAATCACTCAAGCCTGTAGCTCACTGCATATATATCTTTATTAAGAATTTAAACTTTAGGACACTGGCCAGTACAACACAGTGCAAATATAAATCTGTTACTTTCAAATAAAAAGAAAAATAATGAACATGAACATGAATAAAAACATAAAAAACAAATCAATTTTTTTTCCGTGTACGAGAGAAATAAAAAGTAATTTACAGACGTATCGAGGAGGGGGGGAGATCGATAAAAAAACTGATAGAGACTTGACGGAGTCAACATCCAGTTGCATTGCAGTAAGCATTTCTATACCGCAGAACCCCCCAGATGATGGTTGACTGCCCAAGGGTGGCCGACTGCACACGGGTGGAGCCGAGGTGGTGCTGCAGCGCATTAAGTGACGTAGTGCTGGGTGGATGTTGGAGACCGACTAAAGAAGAGGAGGAGGAGGAGGAGGAGGAGGAGGAGGAGGAGGAGGAGGAGGAGGAGGAGGAGGAGGAGGGCTAACTATGTTCATCTCGCGTTTTGAAGATTTTCAAAAGAGTGAATGTTTTTGTCTCGTAAGAGGCCTTTAAGTCTCATCCCTCACTCATGTGGTTCATCTCATGTGATGTAGTGATTTGCTCTTGAGCAAAGATACAGGGGGGGGGGGGGGGGGTGGGGTCCAAGGGAATACAACAAGGCAGCAGGAGCTAATGAACGTCATGTAGTGAATGGATCAAGTTTCCCCGCCCTGGAAGATGATTGACTTACAGAGAGGATTCCCTTTGTTCACTCAGTGCTCAAGAAAATCAGCTTTTAACAGTGTTCCTTAAAGTAAATGCATACACACATATGGGCCACTTCTTTCCGCAACTTACTTAGGATAGAGAAAATAAAAATGATTAACCCGTAGAATACAAAAATAAACAGTGGCGCCGAGACGCCTTGTTAGAATGTAGAGGAGTGTTACATGATTGAAGACCCAGCCGGCCTCTATAGTGTTGACAAAAAAATAGTGTCGATACAAATACAGCGTTTAGCAGTAGGGTAACGCACAACGCCCCCCCCCAGCTGGTAGGGACATCCGCCGCGGCGCTGGGGTCCGATCATGTGGAATGTTAAGCTTATGGATATGCTTCTGTGCAGTGAGCAGGTACGAACACGTCCACAACCGTCGGTACGCTCACTGAATACAAGGAAGACTGAACGCCGGCAGAGGACTGGAGAGCCCCTCCAAACCGTGAATACTGAAGCACGACCGGGTGGTCGGTGGCGTTGTCGGGTGGCGTTGTCGGGTGGCGCCGCTGCTCACGCTATTCTCAGACGACCGTTCTCTGGAGTGCAGCCGGACAGGACATTCTTTTTTTTGCTCGTCTTTTGTGGTCGTGGTCGGTGATAAAGTGTAAAAGATGATGATTAATCAGTGATGAAGCAATAAGATATTCAATGTTTTCGTCGTGCCATCCGTTTGACACTCTCCGGGGAGAAGGAAAGCAAAGGCACCGTGCAAAAATATCTGATCCTGTTTTTCGGAAATAATAAAAAAAGGAGTAGAAATGCGTTAGCAGCATCAGCAGTAGTAGAATCTACTCCAAACATCTCTCTGGCCCGGGGTCCAGGGTCAAAGGTTAAGGCCTCCGTTTCGTTCAGAGATTCTTGGGTTTTAAGGCCACCTGGAGGAAGGAGAGAGGACATATATCAACACTGGATCCTAACCACAGCAAGGAGAGAGAGAAAAAGAGAGAGAGAGAGAGAGAGAGGGAGGGGGGAGAGGGAGTGAGAGTGAGAGAGAGACCGAGAAAATAATGAAAGAGAGGAAGGAGTAAGTGAAGGGGAAAACAAAAAGGAAATGGACCAATGAACCGTCTCCCTTACCTTCTTATCTATTTAGAATCGTCGTAGTCATACTGACTCAGTCTTTTCTTGGATTTCAGCTCTTTGAGCCACTGAGGAGAGTCCTCCAAACTGAATAAAATAAAATAAATGAAAATGAAATGAAATTATATCACTTTCAGGAGAGTGCTTAACAGGAGTGAACATGAGGACAAACATAATTTCCTTGAAAAACCCTTCCTACCCGTTCTCTCTACCACCAGAAGGGGGCAGCACACGCGTGGCTCGCGGGAGGAAGGGGGACTTGGGCGATCGAGACAACTGGGAGGGAGAGGGAGTCCCCACATCGACCAGGTTGTCAGAGTCGGCCCTCTTCTTCAGCTGCGACTGGGGACAATGAACCGTACAATTGAATCAACCCACACTGAACCCTAATCACCACTTACAGCCTCACGAGCAGGGCTGCTTTGGGTAGGTCCATTCGCCTCACCTTGAGAGCGGAAGGGTCCATCCCAGGGAACAGGGGGATCCTCTGGGGCTGGGAGACTGCATTGGTTGTGGCGCGGGGCTCCACTTCTCTTGTCTGCTCCTCAGGGTCCTCCTTGAACTCCGGCTTCTCATCTGTCAACAAAATGGAGGCGTCACATTCTAAAGGGAATACATTAATATAGTCACACACTTTCTGTCGAAGAAAGGTACGGCCTTCAGAAAACCCTCAGTTTAATTCAAATGAAAACGACAAATGCTTAATTTTGAGCGTCGCTCGTTTTGTGAGTTTGGAAGCAGAGTGAGGGAACGGACGATGAAGAGCAGACTGAAGCCCACCTGTGGAGTCTCTGAAGCGCCAGTCGTCGGTGGCTCCGCCCTCTCCCTGGGGCGGGGCGGTCCTGGTGGGGCGGGAGCGCGGGGCCCGTCTCTTCCCCAGCTGGGCCCTGGAGCGCAGCACGCTGGTGTCAAGCAGCACCGTGGACACCTGCTCACCAGGGCCAAAGGGACAGAAGGTTAGAAAAGACGTCAGAAATAAGAATACGTTGAATAATAATATATTAATATTAATAATCACGTGTGATTCATCATCGCCGTTTGATTGAGAATGTGTTTATTTATCAGCCCATTGAGATTTCAACGGTGATAAACATGGCTGTTTTTAATAGGCTACATGTACGGTAACTTTGTACACATTTGTTACTAGGCCTACTCTGCTAAATATATATGCAAGGGATAATGTATGGAACGCCGGTCATTATCGGGAATATAAGCCCCGACAGGGCGAACAGGACACCGACGCGCAGCGAAGGCGTCTTGCATCGCCCTGAAGGGGCTTATTTTCGATATTGACCGGCGACGTTCTTCACACGGTGTGTCTTTTTACAATTTATTCGTTACCAGCATTCGTAGTGTTGATCAGCAGAGGAATAATTTGTCCGCAAAGACGGTGTCGTCGCTTAGCAACGGAACACGCTGGGGTTGACAAGTTACCACAGCGGTCGGTTGCACCAGCAGAACGTAAGGTCCAACTTAGGCTACGTTGAACGTAAATCACCCAAACGTTCGACTTTACACTCTACTAAAAAAATAGCAGTTGCACCAAGCAGATAGTTTCAACGTAACACTAAGTTATAACTTATCTTTTACACCTCCCCTCTAGCTGGTGTAAGTTCCATACTAACGACAAAGAACCGTTAAAAGAAAAAAACGTAAAAAGATTTCAACACTAACGCAGGGTAAAGATGGCTATTCGTTTTGAGCAATGGGAAGAGGAGTTTCAATGCGATTTGCGCCGGGAACGGATTGTCCGTGACCGTATCGATCCATTTCTTTATTATGATGATGTTGAATTATATGCGCGATTTCGGTTTTGCCGGGCGGAATATTATATTTATTTATTTATTATAAAATCCGCCATCAAATAGCTTAACCTCACGCCTATACAGTCCAAGCAAATTTTAGAGAATAAATGACTGAAACGGTTTTGTTTGCCCTCTCATTGGGGTGCTAACGCGTCTTCACTCGGGTAAGGTGGAAACTTGCCGGTATTTCCTGTTTACATTGTTATCTGCCAATGATTGGTTTGAAATTATCTAAACGTCATTAAAAGCGACACTGGTACAGTTTATGCACTACTAGTAACGTTACAACTTAAGTTATGGTGGTGCAACCAAAAGTTAGAACACCTTTAGTTGGACACTAGCTACGTCGAGCGTAGGGTTACGGCGGACTTTACACCCGAACTTACGATCGGCTTTACGTTCTGCTGGTGCAACCGACCGCAGACCACTACCCATGCAAGTGAACGGAGCGTTCCACGGCATTGAGAAGACCCGTGTAATAAAGGCCTATAATATTTCTGTTTATGGCATAGATTTTTAAATACAAATACAAATAACGCTCGATCAAAGGCCCGGCCCGACCCGGCCTTAGGATAGTGGCGGGAAATATCGGCCCGACCCGGCCCGTGGTTCGGGTCGGGTCAGGCTCGGGCAGAGAATCTAAACACAACCCCTCTCTAAGAGAGAGGGATACGTGGGTACGGGGTTGTTAAGGGTACGGGGGTGCGTGCCTCTGGTAAGGAGAGCGGCTGGCTCTCGGCCGGGGTTGTCGGGGGCAGACCGGCAGAGCCGTCCAGCTCGGAGGGCAGGCCATGGTGGGCCGGCGTGTGGGAGGGAGAGGGCTTCCCTGGCGAAGGGGAGAGGGCGCCGTCTGAAGTGGGCGTGGCCGGGGTCAGGCTACAAACGGAGGGATGGATGGGAAAAGACAAAAATGATTCATTTTGGTTAATGTTGTAATTATTCCATTGTTATTATTATTATGATTATGAAACTGCACTTAAAAGGTTGTGTCAGCGATGTTGGGTGACGTCACTTCAGTTTGCATTTGAAGCGAGATCCCAAACAAACAGAGCCAGCCCGCCCTTCCCTTCCGTGTTTCTTGCACCCAGTAAAAACTATCATAAACGCAGCGCAAAAAAAACCCACAACACCCACCCCTTGTCGGTGATTGGATCGAATACTATTTATTTTGGTTATGAGTGGTTGGTAGTACCCTTTGTTTTTGTGTACGATCTCAGAGCATAGGCTGCCTACAGAGACACGTTTTTTGGACGGCCTGCTTATGGGGCGGGCAGCTAGCGGATCGTGAGGAAAGATCAGATGAATGAGATCATTTATTTTTTGGCCTAGAATCGCCGATACAACCTTCAAACTGATACACATAAAAAGCAATATTGCAATGACACAGTATGGCCACAAGGGGTCAGTTGATGCCTGGATGCCTGGAGAGAGAAGCGACTAATGAATTTAAGGGGAGATGTGAGCTGTGTCCCGAGGCCAAGGCAGGTAATTGGCAGCATTGTCCTGCCAAGGCGTCTCCGGTCCCGTAGGAGTGAGATGGTCCAACGAGGCTGCGGCCAACGGTGACATCATTCTAACAGTTGCGGTTCTTTTATACAATTTACAAAAAAGAAAAGACGTGTATAATTGACATTATTATTTTGATTTTTTTGACATTGTTAAATAGACGGGGGCTGATGTTCAAAGGAGACACTAGACGCTAAGTCCTACCTATTTGTCTCGAGGCCACATGAGGATCCGTTACATCGGAACAAACGTGGACAACAGATCGGGAAGAAGTGCAGCCGACGACAACAGCAGCTTTGAAAGACAGCAGTGCTCCCAAATCAGACTCTTATTTAACGTTTGGTCGGGAACCATGGCAGACGAAGGAGAACATCTCCGCTCCAAAATACGCTCTTGAGAGAGAGATCTTGTTATTTGAGGAAGAGTGGTTGAACCTTTGTGGGGCTATTTAAAAACCATAAGCCTTTAAAGGGGAAATATTCTGAAAACAACACTTTTCCTGGGATTTGGGGTGTTGTTTTGGGTCTCTTTTTTGAATGTCGGTACATGGTTTCTTGAGTGAGATATGCATTTCTGAATGTACCCCGCCTAGTTACCAAGCGAGAGAGTCCGGTGCCCCCTCCTACGTAGGAAGATAGTTGAATATTACCTCCCACTTCCCAATCCCTCTCCAATCAGAGCATCGCTAAGATTTTGTGGACCAGTGGACGAGCTCGGGGGCGGAGATGTTTGCGCATTTCAGAAGCAGGGATATTCCATGCAAAAATAGATGTCTAATTTGTCAGTTTGCCATGTGACTGCCTTGCAGGGAGTCCAGAGCTTCGGCGGCCGTCTGGCAGCTCCGGCGGGGGGAGCTCGGTGGTAGTCCGGCAGCTCAGCTCCGGGAGTACAATCCCTTTCTCCTCCATGTCGCAGTTCAATATGGACTTCAGAGAGTCAAGGCCAAAGTTCCGTTGCCCCAATTCTTCTCAACCATGGCCGGGATAATCCCCACTACGAGTCTTTACTTGTTGGGGAAGTACCAGAGACGTCAGACGCCATCTTTATGATTCATATTATCATCCGAGGCGCACATAGCTTTTGGCCGCGATATTAGATATATTATAAAAATACCAATGGAGGCTTCTCCAGTGAGGAGAGGGAGGAAGATCCTCCTTAACATTGAGAACAAAAAATGTAGGCTAGGTTGCCCAGACTACTTTAAGGAATTAATGCCCTTAAATAGGAATACTTTAATGCCTTTGTATGTGTTATGTTCGTTTCCCTCGGTAAAGGGACATAGCACCCCCTATCGCCTATTGACAATTACTTCAGGGAGGACGTTCCTCCCTCAGCCTCCATTGACTCCCATTCATTTCCCCGAAAGTGTTGGCAGCCGTTGAATAACATGGGGTTCAATGGGAGAGGAGAAGGAAAGTCCTCCTCTGAGTGGGTGTGACTAGCTAAGGGATCTGGACCCCGCCTACGTCGATTCACGAATAGGCTGGAGCCCTGGTTGTGCTATGAACCAATAAGCAGGAGTCCTGGCTGTGGAGCAGCCCGGAGGGAGGGGTTATCCCCTGAAGTCTAGACTACGAGAACCAACGAACCCGCTCAGTCGAATGCCTCGCTTCCACCGAGCGGTGCGCTACTGTTATATTGACGTCTCCGTAGCCCGCGGGCTCCGCAGGCAGCCCGCGGCCAGGCAGGGCTGCCCGCGGCCGGGCAGGGCTGCCCGCGGCCGGGCGACGGAGCCCACGTGGAGGATTGACTTGATCTGTAGATGAAGTCTACAGATCTTAATTGGCTTAACACCATGACCAACATTCTGAAACACCCATTAACATCCACATTTGCCTGAAACAATGACGGCCTGCGTCGGCCTGAGTCTACGTGTACGTGTACTTGTGAGTGAGTGCGTGTGTGTACCTGTCGTCCGTGTGCAGGCCCGTCTCCCAGGTGCCGTACTGGCTGTCCGACTCCTGCACCAGCGTGTCGGGGTCCTTCAGCTCCTCCTCCCCAGACCCCTGGTGCTGCAGCTTCACCTGGAGGGAGGGAGGAGGAACCAGAGAGAGGCAGAGGGGGAGGGAGGGAGGGAGGGAGGGAGGAGGAACAAGAGAGAGGGGGAGGGGGAGGGAGGGAGGGAGGGAGGGAGGGAGGGAGGGAGGGAGGGAGGGAGGAGGAACAAGAGAGAGGGGGAGGGAGGAGGAACAAGAGAGAGGCAGAGGGGGAGGGAGGGAGGAGGAACAAGAGAGAGGCAGAGGGGGAGGGAGGGAGGGAGGGAGGAGGAACAAGAGAGAGGCAGAGGGGGAGGGAGGGAGGGAGGAGGAACAAGAGAGAGGGGGAGGGGGAGGGAGGGAGGGAGGGAGGGAGGAGGAACAAGAGAGAGGCAGAGGGGGAGGGAGGGAGGGAGGAGGAACAAGAGAGAGGGGGAGGGAGGAGGAACAAGAGAGAGGCAGAGGGGGAGGGAGGGAGGGAGGGAGGGAGGAGGAACAAGAGAGAGGCAGAGGGGGAGGGAGGGAGGGAGGAGGAACAAGAGAGCGGGGGAGGGAGGGAGGGAGGAGGAACAAGAGAGCGAGGGAGGGAGGGAGGGAGGGAGGAGGAACAAGAGAGCGGGGGAGGGAGGGAGGGAGGAGGAACAAGAGAGAGGCAGAGGGGGAGGGAGAGAGGGAGGGAGGGAGGAACAAGAGAGAGGCAGAGGGGGAGGGAGAGAGCAAAAGAGGGAGAGAGAGAGGGAATCAACAAAATGTTAGCACGGCGCTAAAGTGATGTGTGCAAGACCATTTCACAATTTTGTCCCAAGCGTGACCCAAAAGTAGTGGTAGTGGTACTGGTAATGGTCCTGCTGAACGGGCCCAGAAAACAAAGAAAGCCGTCCTGCCCACAGACAGACTCTTACATTTCTATTTGGAGCACATTTGAGAATCCTATCGAAACGATTTGCATATTTCTGCAAGGATATGTGGAATATAAATCTTTCTGAATCACAAATCCATGTAATAGATGTTTCTATAAGTGTACCACAGGAAGTCATTCACAAAGCACAGTGTTTCCCATACATAGACCACTGTGCGGCGCAGCGCCACAGAATCAACACCGAGCGCCACAAATTGATTTAGTTTTTTTGTGCTTTTTCGCGATTTTGAAATAAAAATGAGCGTCCATTCATTCAGCTCCGCGTAGCACTCTTTCTCCCCGTCGTTCTTGTTCGCACACAGAGACAAGCGCACATACATGCCAATGGTGCGCGGGTACACTACCACTTATTGGATAAACCTGCGTATCACTGATACATGCACACGCACTGACAGCGGATTCTCAACGCGCCTACAAAGGAAAACCCGAAGCACAACACATTGTTACCTGGTCTTTGGGAAATACTGAAGCATCATCACCTCCATCTCCTTACAAAGTTATGGCGTGGCGCGGCCCCATTTTGGACCCCAAACTTAAAAATGGTGTCCACATGCCAGTTGTGATAATACACCCAAATGCTAATCCCTCCTTCTCCATCCATCTCCATTTTATGACAGAGCCTCTCACAAGTGTGGTCCGCAAGACCTAGTGAACGTGAATGTGGAGTGAAAGGCAGGTTTGGCGTTTTGGAGGAAGGGTCTGGTATGCGGCTCAGGGTTAGGGGGACAACGCTGTGCCTTTCTTTTCCCCCGTTTTAACCCTAATGGGTTAAAACTAACCCATTAGGGTTAAAACCTTTTAAGATAAATTTATAGCAAGGGATTTTTTTTCCAAAGCGTTTCCAAGCAGCGTTTGATGAGCTTTGGAATTCCCTTCCTGTAGGGCTAGAGCCCCAATATGGATATTGCTGGTAAAGCTTAAGGCGCTGATTCATTTAAAAGACAAGTCTATCTTAACACAAGTCCCTCTAGGCTCCCCATTAATAGTGTGTTGCTTTTACTCTTCGGCAGTCCTCTCAGGGAGGGGCATCACTCCCTGTTGGGCGAGAACCACCAAATAGATAACCTTGTATGTCCTTTAGGCCCTCCTTTACATAAAACAGACCACAGGACTCTGGCTCATTACCCAAGTTTGCTACACCCACCAATTACATCCATTCTTGCAGGGCTAGAGCCTCCACATGTATTATTTCAGTTGAGTGGCATGCCCTCGTTCAGATCAAAGTGTCCAGTAGGGGTGCAATTAAATATATGCAGCTTGCCATGATCATTGCACTCAACAACAGAATAAGCCAGTACACACGAGGATGATGAGGACAGACCTCCCGCATATGAGGGGTAGCACTCGGGGGTCTCAGATATTGTTAACTTAAGTAATTCATTCATTAGAATGATATTGCCAACTGCGTAAATGGGTACCTTAAAGGAGACATATTTTGGCGTTTTCACAACAAGTTAACTTAGTAATTGAGTTCCAGAAAACATGTTTTTGAAGCTGTTTGCTGGAAACAGCTTTTAGGAAAAAAGATCTTGCCTACAGCTATTCCCCTCTGCCTCAGTCCCTTCAGAATGCGCTGTTTCTGGTGTCTGTAGCTTTAACGCTAATGAGCTGCTGCCCATTGACCAATGAGCTGTCAGACTGAACCACAGCATGGAGAGAAGGGATTGTTGCCGTTTGCGGACTCCTGGAGCTCTATATCTATATAATATAATAATAAAATTATAAATGGGTATTTATATAATATTTTATCTAATACCACGGCCAATGTGCGCCTCGGATGATATTATGAATCATAAAGACTGCTTTTGACGTCTCTGTCACTTTCAAAACAAGTGAAGACTCGTAGTTGGGGATATCTCGGCCATGGTTGAGAAGATTTGGGGGAAAGGAACTTTGGCCTTGACTCTCTGAGGTCCATGAACCACGACATGGAGGAGAAAGGGATTGTATTCAGGGAGATGAGATGCTGAACTGCCGCCGAGCTTCCCGCGCCGGAGCTGCCGCCGAAGCTTTGGCCGAAGCATATACACAGAATATATGCGTGCATGTCACAGAAAATTAAATGATGGCCATAAATTGTAAACAAGCGCATATCAATATATACGAGAACTGGGAGCTGTGGGGTTCCGAACATTCATAACCAGAAAATAGCCTAGCCCATTTCTATTCTCAAAAAACAGCGTAAGCTCATGAAAGGTAACACTTATAAAAAGAGTACAGTATGCTTATGTACACATATCTAGAAAGATGAATTAATTGGAAACGTATTGTTGTTCGAAAATGTTGAGATTCAACGTTTCCATGGCTGACAGTATAGTATGTGATACGTCAGGTTCCCTCTGTTGACTGGGGTGAAGAGCAACACATGCCTGCGAGCCTCTCTGCTGTTGTGGCAGAAACAGTGGTTGCTAGGTTCACCACTCCCAGTGAAGGGCTGGGCAGCAGCTCAGGGGACATGCAGGCGTTTACAAGGCTGCCTGTCCCGCGTTCACGCAGCTCGATTGAACGTGCGTGTCTGAGCAAAGTGTTGGTGAGATTAGGGATCCTCACGGAGATAATGGGGGAGACCAGAGGACGAGAGAGACACAGGGAGGGACTGCAGGAGAGGGAGGGAGAGGGGGATACAGAGACGGCAGAGCAGACAGAGAGGAGCAAGAGTGAAAGAAAGGAAGACACGCATAAAGGGACAGTAAGTTGAAGAAAGACTGACCGAGACAGCTAGTCAGGGGGACAGACAGCGAGTCAGAAGGACAGAAAATCAGACAGAGACGGTGAGTCAGAAGGATAGAGAGAAAGACAGAGATGGAGATAAAGAGACACGGAGAGAAAGTGAGACAGGACAGACCGAGTTGAAGGGGTGGGCCTTTCAGAGTGCCCTCTGTGTCTAGTGATGCGAGCGTCTTTTAATGAGACTGACAACAGAGAGCTCATTGTCCTGGAAGCCATCAAACTGCAGCCAACGAGTAGAGGCATGAACCAGCCAACCGACGAGAACCATACCTGTGAGTGAGTGAGTGAGTGAGTGAGTGAGTGAGTGAGTGAGTGAGTGAGTGAGTGTGTGTGTGTGTCTTTCGTCCTCATTGAACGCTCCTCGGAGCGAGAATGCGTTTGAATATCTACGTCAACATCTCACGATGAACCACCCTTGCAATGGCTCAGGAACACCCGAATTAATAAGTAGTCAAAAGATCTGCAACAGAGGCTTTCCTTTCCTCCAAAAAGGTATGTTTAAGACGGAGGCTTTGCTGTGCAATGAAGTAATGACACTTCATTACGCGTCAATGAAAATAACTCAAGTTTTGAGTCGGATGGAGAGGTCTACCTTTTAAAGACTCACAGAGGAATACAGGCAGAGAACAATGCTGCAGGATGCCATTGGTCAGTTCAGCCTTTCCGGTCAGGCGGAGCAGGGGCCGCTGGAAGCCGTCAGTGAGACGTGGAGCAGTGCTACCTCTGGTACTCCTTGTGCTCAGTGACACTCTTGACGTCCCCGTCGTCCCCAAATAGCAGGGTAGCACACTCGACCACACAGGCACACACACACACACACACACACACACCTCCAATCCAACTATTGATACAATGGATATCTAGCAGTTAAGGATATGTTGGGGGACTGGTCGGGTCAGTGATTAGTATTGAACCGACACAAATCCACAGAGAATTGGCTGCTGCCGCAAGTTACTACGATGATGGACAGGAAGGATAGCTAGGCCTGACTGAAACAACAATCGGACAGATTAAAACCCAAGGGGAAAACATTGAGGTGATGCATTAGCAAGATTAAATGTCCCGTGGTGTGCAAATTTAATTTGCTGTGGGTGTGTGCATGCATGTGGGTGTGTGGGTGTCTGTACGTGTGTGTGTGCGCGACGCGTGTGCGTGCAGCTTCTACACACCCAGCACCCACCTGCCCTATCGAACACACACACACACACTCACAGGTTAAGACATGTCGGGAGACTCAAACCTCCTCATCCGACTGACTCACTCACACAGGGGCAGACGAGGCGTGGCGTTTAGTTATTCTTAATCAAAAGGTGCAGCACTCCACACTAGGCCAGTGTATTTGCATTTCCACTTGGGGGCGGTTGAATGCATGCGTTCCTCTGTGTGAGAACCACTCTGTTGACAAGCAGAACAGCAGCGGCCCTGCGGACCGAGGGAGCCAGGCCATCCATCAAGGACCCAACAGCACTGGTCATCCAGACATGGGCCGGCCAGCTCCTTCTCCGCCCTAACAACGTTAGCCAGAGGCAGCCTCCCTCCCCGACCGCCACCCCAGGAAGGGTGCGTCAGCACAGCAGGACAGAACAATGAGTGGATGGATGGAGGGAGGGATGGTGGAACAATTAAGAGAAGAATAGATGGGAGGTTTGACCAGCGAGAGAAGGGGCTAAGCGATGACGGTTTCTTGAGGGGTCAAGAGAGACCGCAAGCTCGTGATGATAGATGGTGAATGGTAAATGGACCACGTTTATACAGCGCTTTTCTAAACACAGGCCACTCAAACAGCTTTACATAAATTGACTCACATTCCACACATTCACACAGCGACAGCCAGCTCTTTGGGAGCAGTTATGGTGAGGTATCAAGATCATTATGATCTTAAATCCAAAAAAGCTTAATGATTTGGGAAACTGTGTATATGAAAGTTGCAAGTTAATAAAACGATAATTATCAAAAAGACAGTCAATCATTTCAAAGAGGTACCGTCAAGGAGATCTGACTTTAACTGTTAATGTGGCTGCCCAAAAATCCATAGGCTGGAACATGTTGTTCAACATCAAGCACCTACATCAATCTACTCCTCTGCTGAGTCTGCCAAAGAGGAAAACAGTTCCCTGCGCACTCCCCAGCACATTAGTCCGATCGATGGCAATATCCAGGAGATGATTTAAAGAAACAGTCCCCTGAGGCCTAATCTACATGTTGACCTCTGACCCCAGCTTGGGTAACAAAACAAACGGCAATACCTTCTTGGAACATACGGAGAGCAGCAAATCCTGTCGTAATGCAGAGCATAACAGTATGTACTTGGAATGCAAAAGACCTGACTCGGCTTAGACTTAGGAAGGACCCCAGTCTGACTCTGGGGCTATTTTGGGCTGGGGGGGGACTAACATAAATACTCTTATGTTAGGGACTAAGTTGAAGTCCACTTGGTTTATATAGAAGACTAACATCCAAGGAGTAGAGGACCGTTGGGCACTCCAGCTGCGTACCTCAGAAGCCCAACAGTGGAACGGACATGTTCCTTGAATCGAAAGGACCGCGAGTCAAGGAGTGGCTGACAGATAAGTTATCAGCCCCTCCCTATTGACCGTTGGTGTCGTAAAAACACCAACGGTAAAAACTGAATGCAATCTAATCATAGACAGTCTTAATCGATGTGGTGTTACCTGACTCACCGCAGCAACTCAGGACTAATGGAACGATTTGACACAACACTCAAAACATCGGGAAATACTAAGTTGCTGCAGCCGAAAACCTCTTGTGGGTCACCAGCCTAACCAAGGCCCTGTCTTGTATACTGCCACCAAAAAGACTGACCATCGACCTTGTCCTCACTTCATTCCATCCCTAGTCACCACCGGCAACACGATCCAGGAAGCAGAGCAGCGACGAGGATGCAAAGCAGCAAACCGGACAGCCGAGGTCAGGACAAGTGGAGGACAGTGCAGTGCAGAGACAGCGATCCGCGCACCACAACACAAGTAATAAAAGGCTCCTCCGTGCACCACAAGCAGAGACGATGACGCAAACCAGCGTCAGACACCCTACGGCAAGGGGACCCGCCTGTACCTGCCAAAGACGTGCAGCAAAGCATCTCACTGATCGAACTACGATTAAGAACATTGCGGATGGTAAGCCGTCTTAAACATTTTTCCGGTAGAAGTACGCGTGGAGCCCCCCCCCCTCCCCCACAAAGCCTGTTCCTGGGGGGGGGGGGGGGTTTCTGGTGTTGACGTGTGGTGCGTCTTACGGCGGTGGGGGTGTTGGGCGCCGTGGTGCGGCGGCGCAGCGACAGCCGCTGCTGGCTGCGCAGCGAGAAGCGGCGGAACGACTCGCGGCTGCGGGAGGCCAGCGAGCGCAGGGAGTTCGTCCTCTTGAAGCCGCCGCCGCCGTCGTCGTCGTCGCCGCCCCGGGGGCCGCCCACGGCGCTCAGGGCCCCCTGCAGGGAGCGCCGCACGTTGCCCACCCAGCCCGTCAGGTGGGAGTGGGCCACGGTCAACTTGTCCCCGAGGTAGTCCATGGCGGTTTGGGGGCACGGGCAGAGGGGCTTGGTGGTCTTGTCTGGATCCAGATGTGGCGTGAGGTTGTCTTGTGTTGCTCTGTTTTAGGGTTTGTCGCCCCGTCCCTGTGCGGCTCTCTGCGTGGGAGACGGTGAGGTCATGGCTAAGCTAGCTCAGGAGATCCAGATGAACGGCACTTAAGCCCCCTCCTCTCTCACACACACACACACACACACACACACACACCCACACCCTCTGGGCTACGGAGTGGTGCGCCTCGACAGGCCCTTCTTCAGGCCGGTCCTGCTGCTAGTAATCAGAAGTCCACGCCTTGCCCCCCCCCCCCCCCCCCCCTACTCGCCGTCTGATGATCCCGCTGGGCCCACCGTAGTGGGCTGAGGTGAGGTGGCTCAGGGTCCCTCGTCCACTCAACAGACTGAAATCCCTGCCCGGCCCAGAAATCGTTCTTCACGCTTGGTGCCCTATGGCGTCGTGCTGAAGCACAAACAGAGCAACCGCCTCAGAGCACTGGTAGGGGGAGGGGACAGGTGGTGCCCTCACGCCTTCACCACGGGACTCGACAACGACGTCCACACCGGAGGCTCACCCACCTGGCGAAGACGACGCCAGCGCTGCTCAGCAGGAAACCACAAAAAAGGTGCGAGGGGAACCGACGAACCGAGCGCCGACACGGAGCTCCACTGACGGGCTATGCAAATAACAAAAGTCCTCCGCCCACGGGGTTGGGTGCCCTCAGTGGGACGGGCGCGGCGGGCGGCCAATCAAGAGCGTCCCGTCGTGGTGGCCTCCTCACGCAGTCCCGAGAACAAGCGGCAAAGGAGACGATCGACCGTGGCCGCGTGTGCGCGGTCGGTGAGGGAACGCGTGCGGACGGGCGGGTCGGTCGGCTCGTTCCTGCTCCCAGAGGGGACGCGCGGTGCACAGAGCGGACGCACGCAGAGCGCTGCGGTGAGAGCTACGCAGCGCAACCTGGACGGGGAGGAGGGGGACAGGGCCAACCAGCGGAGGAACAGGAATGACTCAACAAAAACGCGCTCTCCTCCGCCTCCTCCTCCTTTCTGATCCACTGCAGGTACAGGCAGGTGTGTGAATGGGAGAGAGAGAGAGAGAGAGAGTGCCGTGGGCTCCCCGGCATCCTGCACCGTCCGCTGTAGGACTCACAGTCCTACACACACACACACACACACACACACACGGAGAAACTGGGAGGGAGAGCGCAGAGTGGAGCCGGAGAGGAAGGGAAGGAAGGGAGAGGGAGAGGGAGAGAGAGAGAGAGGAAGGGAGGGCGGGAGGGAGGGAATGTGCCAGTGAGAGAAAAAGAGAAAGAGTGAGAAGGGGAGGTCCCCGATTCAGTGTGAGAGGAAGGGGAGGGGAGGGGCTGACATATGTGCTGCGGTGCTCTTGCTCGTCTGCCTGCACTCCTGCAGTGTGAGAAAGTAGATTCTCCCTGGCTGGGTAAGAGAGGACCCATAAGAGCTAACACAGGAGGGGGTACAGAGACAGACAGACAGAGAGGAAACACACTGACTGATCTATGAATTATTTGATGACGTCGCTGAAGGCGTGACAGACTGGCAGAGCGAAAGAGAGAAAGACACAAAGAGGTGTGCATAAAGCTCCCTAATGTACCAGAGACAGGACAGGTACAGAGGGCACACAACGCAGGCCAACCCACAGATTGTGTGCACCTGTCAACCGCTCTGTCGTCACCACAGACGCGCGATTTAACAAAAGGAATCACAGTGTTCAAAATGAGTTTGCTTATACAAATCTCTCCGGGCGTCATGCAAACTGCCCAGCAGGACAGCCCGGAGCCTCTCTGACATCCCTTCAGTTCGGTCCTTCTGTGTCTGTGTCAGTCCGTCAAACTTAAACTGCTCAAACCGACGCAGTCCCCAAAGAAAACAATGGCAGCATGACAGACCTCAAAGACTTATACAATAAAGTATTTTGCCCTTCCCGTGTGTGCCCCCTGCTGGTGTGCTTGTGTAGATTCATGAGTAGGTATTGGCAGTCTCTCATGTCAGGTCTCCTCAGAGCATCACAACACACACACACACACACACACACACACACACACACACACACACACACACACACACACACACACACACACACACACACACACACACACACACACACACACACACACACACACACACACACACACACACACACACACACACACACACACAGTGAACAACTGATAGACTTAATGCAGTCTCATTATTACTTTTGGTTTGATTCAATGTGTTTAATACTTCAGTAAAACACATAACACTGCATTCATAGCTAAATAACCGTAAAAGTTTGATGCAATAAGGATAACATGTGACAGCATGATCAGCATGCATGTGGAAATTACTGTAGTACACAACATCACCCTCACACACACACACACACACCAAGAAAACCGTAAATAAATTTGCTTGTACCTTCAATCTGTCGCTGCTCGGTGAAGGCGTGCTGCCCCAGTCAAATGAGGCCATCACAGTAAAATGAGCTTGAGTTGATGCTAGAGTGTTGTCGTGGCAATTTCTTCAAGAGATATTGTGTATAGGACAGATGAGACTTCTACATGCATACATTAGACTCCTCTCTAGCAGAGTGATTCCAGGATGCAGTTATTTAAACAGTTTCACATCCTCCCCACAATGCAGATAAATGCAGTAAATAATCAAATCAGGTAATGTTAACCCATTAAGGAGAACAATGCATGAGAGGAGGCCTTCTCCCTTGTGACAGATTTAGCCCAAGCACAAAGGGTCACATTTAAATGACACTGAGAAAAGGTAGGGCGGCTAGACAATACAAGGAACAGAAAACAAAGCTTCAGATGATTAAAAGAAAACAACATATGGATTTTTTCATGACTGTGTGTCTGTGTGTGTGTGTGTGTGTCTGTGTGTCTGTGTGTCTGTGTGTGTGTGTGTGTGTGTGTGTGTGTGTGTCTTTAAGGGTCATTTCCCCAAGATACATGAGTCAGGGTTAGGCTACGGACGTGATGCTGATGCTGGCTGGACTCCTCTCCCATGTTCCCGCTCACTGTCTGCCAGTCATTTAACAACAGTGACTGTTTCTCATAGAGCCGTGCATTTCGGTTCAGTCACTGATCTCCCGGCGTTGTCGTCGGAGGAGGCTGAATCTAGGTTAAGTGCAGGGAAACGCCCAGACTCAGCACATCTACAGGGACTGCGTGTCAGGGTCTCCAAACTGCCTGATTTCCATGTGATTTAGGTGGAAGGGAAGCCAGGTCACATGGTAGAATACCTATGCAAACACGGCGAGCATCCAGACGGGATGCGAGGCTAAAGGAGAGCTTGAGTCTCGGCTTTCAGTGTCGGGATGGGATTCTTGGGAACTTTGGTTTCTTCCACTTTCTTTTTAAAAACAATTGAAACAATTTTAGCCAGCATGAGCAGAGCATAAGACTACAGCTTAATACTTATTGTCCCTTCATGATGTCTTCAAATTTCTCTTAACATCTCAGCCCAGAAGGGATTTACATCCGTCTAAGTGGGTCGTTTCACTCCGAAAAGTCTCACGGTGGAGGTGGAGAGGGTTGAGGTGTATTGTGAGCACTAGGGGGCGCTAGTGGCTCCATGATTCTCACCATAATTACTTAAACAGTGTTTTGATGCACAGCTAGTAACGCCTTGCATACACTAGATGATTTTTAAGATGAAGAAAACATGAGCGACCACAGACAACGATAAATTAAGACACATTTAACTGTTTTGGTCGTTAAGGGTGTGGACAGCACCCACACACTCACCGATTCCATTCCCCAAAAATCCAGTCTTGATCTCAAAACCGGAACTCACAATTTCCGTCTGGCAATCAAAGATGTGTCTGTAGCGGCCATCATCCAAACCCGGTGGCCATCATCAATAACAACTAAAAGAACTACAGACAAAGTCATAGAGATTACGTGAAAATGGACCGCACATGTTGCATCTAGAAGAGTTAACTTGGATCGCTCTACTTTGCCAATCCATCAAAGTTTAGCTTTTCCTGCTACGTCTTCTGCTGTGTGTATCGGTCAGTGTGGCTCCGATCTTCTTCCCTACGTTACGATCCAAACCTCGTGTACCCGGCACTCGGATAACAAATCAAAAAGATTTTTCACGATTAAATATAGATTACGAAATGTTTAATATTTGCAATTTCAAATGGTTGCAGCCTTGATCAGTTTTGGGGAATTAAAACCCAACCATAAGACACCTCACACCACAGGACAATCCTGAAGATGAAATCGTTAGAACTTTTAAACCTTTGGGGCTTTGTTGATGGGAGGCATCAAAGTGTGCCCTTCAGTAGCTGAGGGACGGTGTTGTGAGCCTAACAAAGGCAGATAGAGAGGGAATCTCTCTCTCACTCCCCCCTTTGTCAGAGAGGTTTGTCAATGCAGCGTCACGGAACATATCAAAGAAGACTGCCAAGGGCGTTGGGCAAGCATGATCCATGGCCTTTCAAACTAATGCGTGTGTGTGTCTAACGCTTAAGTCATGAGCCAAGAAAACCATCCAGGAAGAGGAGGCCAGGGTAAGGACTGACGCAGTGTTTACCTCCCAGAGGTCATTCGTCATTCAGAGGGCGCTGCCACACAGCATTTCCCTGAGCCATCGGCTGGCTGCTGGCTACGCAGAGCGTCTGGAGACCATGGGCCGTCATGTTGGACTGACCCAACCCTGAATTACAGGCCTGAGGAGATGGTTCAAAGCCGGTTTCCATGCTGTGTGTGTGACAGAATGCCACTGATGTTAGTCACCAGTCTAGTGAATACGTTCCCGCGTGAGCCGTCTGCACACCTCTTCCTACTGGCTAGCAATTTCATCTTTTCAATTCTCTTGCCTACCTTGGACACACACACACACACACACACACACACACACACACACACACACACACACACACACACACACACACACACACACACACACACACACACACACACACACACACACACACACACACACACACACACTTGACCCCTGTATTAGCACATTGACGTGTTCGACATAGAACAAAAAACATAGCAATTTAGGTTTTGATTCTTGAGCACCGCCTCCTACCCCAAAAATGTTAAGCTGGTCAAATGCCAATAAGAGCCTACTCGAATAACCTACGGCTTGCTATGGTATAAAGGACGGGAAGAAGCCTCAAACAGGACCCAACGAGACTCCTGCTCAGACAGGCCTTTGGAACCAGGTCATGGTAGCTTTTTAAGGTGGAAGGCGGGCTCCGCACTCACCCAGCCTGGACGGTCCCCCTCCCTGTGGGCACTGCGGCTCCTCATCCTGGACAGGCTGACCTCCACCGGGCCCTCCGGCGGGGCGGAGCGGCGGCACACGCTGCGGGACCGCAGCCGGTTCAGCTCCTGACAGGAGGAGACCGCGGTCATTATCTCAAACGCACAAAGAGCTCAGAAATAGACTTGGAGAACGGGATGATTCCAATCACACCGTATGTTGGTTATCAACAACGCCGGTGTTGTTGATAACCAACAGTTGAATTTCATTGATCAAAAAGTGACCAGAGTAATCTGAACTTAACACTTTTTACACTTCCACTACTACAGACCCAACAATCCACAAACGGATCCACCAATTCAGTCAGGTTTCCGAGTTCATCAGGATATTCAGACACAGTTAAGGTTTGAGCCTCAATGTTGCCAAGCACACCAAACCCATTCTGTAAAAATCCCTTTCTAGATTAAAATATCTCATAAAAATATCAGACAGACAAAAGCACACTAAAATGTATACATTGTCAGCTGTCAAGTGTGACTGAATCAGGTTCCCCCTGTTTTGATACTTTTCCTTCATGTAATAAATATATTCATATATCCCATTCATATATTCCAACATTATCCCACCTCCTTCTCCTTTTGCTGGGATATTTATGCATGAAGTAAAGTAGTTGACCTTTGATCTCACATGCTTTGGGAGAGCCCAGTGTTTTAGAGACTCCATGAACGTTAATTGTACATCTTCTTGGTCAAGAGCACGAAAACACCAGTGAACAGCTTACAGGTTATTGATTCTGGTGCACTATGGTCTGTCGTACATATTTGTTCCGATATACTTTAACAAAAAATGGGATTTCAACTGACTAGACTCTAGACCTGCCTATGAGCCATGGACAAATTCCCCTAAGTTCGGTCTGTTCGGCAACATCGGACCCAAACGTTAACCGAGTCCAGCTGGAGGAGATTGGAAACGTGTGTGCTGATAGGCTTTAAGAAACCCGATAACCGACACGTGTGAGGGTTTGATTCTGTCCCTAGTCGAGGGAAACGAGTGCTTAAAACAACAGTATCTCCATAGCCGTTTGTATCGACAGGATGAGATCGAGCTATTGGATCACTTCACGTAACTTGATTTACAGTTGTGGAATTTTTAAATAAGCACAAGTAATATTTTAACTACATTCAGTTCATAGGTTCTATGTTGGCTGAGTTGTCGACAGCCAGGTGAATAATTTGAAAAGTAATTAGAAACCAATTAAATGTGTCTATGAATGATGACATGATTCAACGAAAAATAGAGTTTGGAATCCGTCAACGGTAAAAGAACACCCCTCAAGACGCCAGCTAATGGTTTGCTCCGAGCTCTCTGCACCGGCCCGCGCTGGCCTGCTCCTCACCTTGGACCCGTGTGATCTCCTCTGGCTGCGGGGCTCTGCCCGGGGGGCGGGGGGCTCCTCCACCCTGGGGAACCAGACCTGCTCCGGGCCGGCGGGCCCCGGCGAGTCCGAGGCGTCCCTCTGCAGCGTGTGGCCCGAGGGCGGGCGCTCGTCCACCAGAGCCGACCAGCGCCTCTCCGCCGCCGGCCGGCGCTCCCCCTGCCGGTACAGCAGCTGCTCCAGGATGGTTCCGCCCGCCGCCCTCCTGGGGGTGTCTGGTCCGGCGGGGACGTCGACAGACATCTCCATGGCGGGCATCAGCTCCCACGGGTCCTGGGGGGAGGGCACCCATTCCGGGCTCAGCCGCCCCTTCAAGGTGTCCAGTGGCACGTCGCGGATACCGTCCCTCTCGGGGGTGAGGGGCCGCGAGCGGTCCGGGAACTGGAGGGGGGCCTCTCTGCTGGGCGAGGGCTGGGTCTGTGAAGTGAAGGAGTCCATGTCCAGAATGGCCGGTTTATACGGTTCCTCCGCTCTCGGGGAAGGGCGTTTCCAGCGGGCCGCAGCGTCGAGCTGGGGGGAAGGGGCTTTGGAAAACGGGTCGTCTCGTAACGCAGAGTCCAGATCCAGGACCCTGGGCCTGAGAGGCGATGGGTCCAGCGCGAGCTGCTCCTGAGACTCCCTCCGCTTCTTCTCCGTCAACCTCTGCCTCTCCGACTCCTGCTGCTTGGCGACCCGCCGTAGTTTTTCGGCCTCCTCTCTCCCCCTCTTCTCCCTCAGCCTCTTCCTCTCCTCCAGCTCCAGGAGCTGAAGCCTCTCCATCTCCATCGCCGCCTCCAACTCAGTCTTCTGCCGCCTCTCCTTCTCCTGCTTTAAACTCTGTTTCTCCAGCTCCCGTCTCTCATAGTCCAGCTGCTTCTGATGTTCCTTCTCAAAATCATATTTCCTCTGTCTCTCCACCTCTCTTTGTCTCTCCAGCTCCCTTTGTCTCCCTTTATCTAGCTCCCTCTGTCTCTCTAGCTCCCTCTGTCTCTCTTTCTCTAGCTCCCTCTGTCTCTCTAGCTCCCTCTGTCTCTCTAGCTCCCTGTGTCTCTCTTTCTCTAGCTCCCTGTGTCTCTCTAGCTCCCTGTGTCTCTCTTTCTCTAGCTCCCTGTGTCTCTCTAGCTCCCTCTCTTTCTCTAGCTCCCTCTGTCTCTCTGTCTCCCTCTGTCTCTCTAGATCCCTCATTCTCTCTACTTCTTGCTGTATGGCAGCCTGCCGTAGTTTCTCTCCCTGTCTCTCCACCTCCCTCTGTCTCTCTGTCTCCCTCTGTCTCTCCAGCTCCCTCTGTCTCTCTGTCTCCCTCTGTCTCTCTTTCTCTAGATCTCTCAGTCTCTCTAGCTCCCCCAGTCTCTGTGCCTCCCTCTGGAGCTCTCGCTCAATCTCCCTGTGTCTCTCTTTCTCTATCTCCCCCTGTCTCTCTACCTCCTTCTCGAGGTCTCTCTGTCTCTCCGTCTCTCTCCGTCTATCTAGTTCTCTCCGTCTCTCTTCTTGTTGTTGTATGGCAGCATGTCGGATTTTGTTCACTTCTTCTTGCTTCCTCTTTTCCTTCTCTTTCTGTCTCCTTTCCGCCTGCTGCTGTCGCTCAAACTCCATTAACTCTCTCCTCTCCATCTCCTTGATCCTCTCCAAATCTTTGTCGTGCTGCTGACGCTCCCACTGAATCTCCAGCTGCTTCTTCTCCTTGTCAAGCTCCCTTTGTCTATCCCGGTTGCGCTGTCTCTCTCTCTCCACCTCTCTCTGTTTTTCCAAATCCTGCTGCTTCTCTCTCTCGGTGAGTTGTTGCTTCTCCCTTTCCAGAGCCCGTAGTCTCTGTTGCTCTTTGTCCATCGACGCCTGCTTCTGCTGCCGGTCAAGCTCTCGCTGCCTCTCCTTCATGCGGGCAAATTCTAAATGCTGATGCCGTTCTATTTCCACCTGCCTCAGCATCTCCAGCTCGCCTGTCCTGGTCGTCGTCCTCTCAGCCTTCCAACTCTGATCCCTCTGTCTTTCCATCTCCACCATCCGTTCGTCAGTCACCTGCATGGGCCACGGCGGCTCCCGAACCGGCTCCCGAACCGGACTTTGGTTCTTCCCGAGAACCTCCTCAAACGAAGGGTTCCTCATTGGGACGCTCCTCCCTTGGGAGGCCGAAGGCCCAGACCGCAGTGGAGGAGGGTCCTGCAGGGTTTCGGCCTTGGCGAACCATCTGTCCAGCCCACTGTCCCCGGGACTCACAGCCTCCTGTATTTGTCCCGTCAGTGCAAAGTACGTCGCCTTGGGTTTGGGTTGGTCGTCCGTCCCAAGCATTTTAAGACGCTTGGGGGCCGCTTCCTCCGCCTCCGCCTCCGGAGCCGTTGGCCTACCCCCGGCCCCGTCCTCCTGCTCTGTGTCTGCGGCGTTCCACTTGGGCAGCGCTCCGACTCTCAGGTAACGCGGCTGCACCTCCAGGCCAACGGCGGGCCCTCCCTGAACGGGGGCCGCCTGGTGCTCCGGCGCCACCCTGGCCGTTGCGGACCCCCGGCCAACGTCTGAGCGGCGGGAGCGCAGGGTCATGGCCTTGTCCTCCAGGCACGCCAGCGGGAGGCTCTCGCTCACTGCCCTGCTGCCCTCCACCGCCGGCACCGTGTCGAAGGAGTGCGACACGCGCAGCAGGCCGGCGGGGGACTCCGGCTCCCGGTACGTGGCGGTGACCAGCGTCCCGTCGTCCTCCGCGGGCACTCGGGGGGCGGAGGACCCGACCGCAACCGCGACCGGCTCTTTGTGGTCGTCGCCTTCCACCACCAGCACGCTGCGCCGTTCGATCATGTACTCGAACAGCGACGCCCGGACCGTCTGCGTCTCGCCACCGAGTCGGCCGTCTTTAGAGGACGTTCCCGTGTCCGACCCGGCGGGGACGGAGGGAGAAGCGGGCTCCGTCTTTCTCTTCTGGTCACCAGGGTGGACAGCCGGCTCTTTGACCTGGTGAATACGCAGCAACAGTTAGCATTACGCCCAATCAATTGTATTCCTCCCAACCCTACCTTTTTGTAATTTAATGCAGTAAATAGTTCAAATTTTTTTTTTTCAAGGGCACTTAAACTACAGATGGTACTAATGATCTATGAAGTAGATTTTGCATAATGACAAGCTATGTTTGAATCTGAATAGATTTGATTGACAGGCTCACCCAGGTAAACTGAATGACCAAAACCTGACTCAAACACAAAGATAAAATACGATAAATACATTCAATATGATTAGGTCACTTTATCACTACAGTTCACTATAGTGTAGTTCACTATATGATACAATAAAGAATAACCCCCCTCCACCTCATCAACATCCATTACAATGATTACAGTATTATAATTTATAACAATTATGATTATAATGATGGCATTAACCCCTGTGAGGCACTGTAAATACTAATTGCGTAGAAAGTTGACTTGAACGTTTTCTCACGCAACCCTTTACTAGTTTGTGTGGAACACTACACAGGGTATTCAGCCCGATCAGGTTTACAGCCTGGTTTCAGATGCGTCAGTGCAGGATTTGGAGCGCTAGGCCCTAGAACGATGCCAACCATTTACAACACAAGGAGGCAAACCCTACACTGCGTTGCATTGGAAATGAACAGACTTCTTGTGAACCACAACCCAACCATGCAACCAGCATGTACGTACTCAGTTTCATGATTTGAACCACATGTATCTGCTGAGAGACTTCAACGTCAGACATGCTTTCGATAACCTGGAGAAAAGGTTTTACGGTTAACTCCTCTTGGAAGAACCACTTCCAAGACCCAAAAGCTGTGAGCCTGGCATCATCAAGCACAGTGGACTGCCTTCACATTCTTGCGGTGATTACTAAGATTTTGTATATATTTCCCATAATCGTGTGCTTGGGGATGTCCATAAACAAGCATTCTTGGCTCTTAACAAATCAAACAAATGTATGTCCTATCTGTGTACTAAATATACACAGATAACAAAAAAAAATCACAAAACATTCACATAAAAAGCATTTTGATATGGTTTATTTACCCTGAACTGAATGTTCAGTGCGAAGTATAACACCCAGTAAGAGAGAGTCATTACTTAGCTGATTTCATAGGTCAACAGGCAACACAGTTCTATGTTTCAGTCTGTAAGCTGGACAGGTTACCCCTGTCCAGGATAGTGGGTTAACCCACTATCCCCATTACCTCACATCCTAGTATTTCACTCAAGGTCTTGCTTGGAAATATATCTCCATGGAACCACATGTCCAGCTAGGAGGCTTTGGCTTCTGCCCCACAGTAGGTCTCTGAAAGGGACATTCAACGTTGACAGAAAATGTACTTGAAAGTGCATTGTGCAACAGTGGAAAGGAAAAGACAAAGTGTACAAATATCAGGCTGGTAATCATATCGCCTCCCCTCTGTGGCTCTGCACAGGGCAGGCCTTAACGCAGGGCGTGGTTCCAAAGGTAGAAATCAAAGCCATTCAGTGTTGACCTTTTCCCAGCCGTCTTCCCTCACTGCGTTTCATAAATCAAACAGCCAGCAGGCATGGTTTTCGCTCTACCTGCAGTCTTGGGTTTCAGAACTGTCTACACTTTCAGGAGTGATCCTTTTCAGAGTACTATGTCATGATATGTCAGGTACCCCGGGGAGAACCTTTTCTCAAAAAGGTTAACCAATGTGTGTCCATAGCAAACACTGTAATACTTTACTTCCTCTAAAGTTGAATAACATTTAGTTTTGTGGAAAACATATTATGAACCCAAAAGTTAATTTAGTGAGACAACAACGAATATATCTATTAAGATACAGCTTATCCTCTGAACAGCAAAACTAACTTTGTTTTGCTTGATGAGTTTAGAGTTTAACAAAGAATCTCGTAATGGCCTTCACACCATCGCTTAGAGTAGATTAGAACCACCAGCACTGACTGTTTGAGGGTTAGGACAGCACATACACATCAGACTATAACAAACTCAATTTAGATCTCTCTTACCCTCTGCTGAGGATCTCGGTCAGCCCTGAAAGAATGTTCTGGTTCACTGAGGGAGGGGCTGCAAAGGTCGGTCGACCTTTCAGATATAAACCTGGGGGAAAATGATAATTGTTACACAATGCATAAACCAGGCATGATCGATATACTCTCGGGAGGAGACGTGAATCGAGTGCCAACAGAAAGTGACGGCCAACCTTGTCGTCAGGTCCAGAGGCTTGACCGTTGGCTTAGTCGGAGGACTGGGGGCGGAGGGTACGTCCTCAGTCAGCTTTTTGATCCGCTGCTTGATACCCGGTGGTGCTGCTTCTGGCTCTGCGATTGGCTGAGGAGTGGAACCCTGGTCAATGGCCCCCGTTGAAGGAGAAGAAGAGGAGGAGGAGGAATCCAGGAGAAGACTGATGCGTCTCTTGATGCTGGACGCCCCAGCCACATCCTCCTCATTCTTGACCTCCACAACCTTCTTCTTCTCAATGCCCTCCGTCTGTGCGGGGAGGGGCTTGGCAGCAGCCCGAGAGGCCAGTGTGGCCCCCTCCGGTCGGGAGGCTCTGTCCAGGCTCGTTGGCATCCTCAGCTCTGTGTTCTCCTCGCTGTCCACCGGTGGGTTCTTGCGATGCAGTGAAAGGTTGACAGACTCGAACCTCGCTGTGAGGTCGGCCGAGAGGGGACGTCGCCCCTCCCAGCGGGGAGAAAGGACTGGGGCCTCAGGGTTCGGAGAAGAGGAGGGAAGGAAGATGGCCGACACAGGCCTCGACCGCGAGCCCCTGGGCTGAGGTCGGAGGGCCACCGACTGTGGTTTGGTTTCCTCCGGCTTCTCCTCCTGGCTGAGTTGATTGAGGAATCCCATCGACTTAGCCCTGGTCATGGATGTCCCCGCTGGGCTTTGGGAGTATATCCTGTCTTTGTCTTCCTCCTTCTTGGTCGTTCCGGACCACTCCGCTGCGGGGGACTTTTTAGGGCTCCTTGAAAAGGACAATCCAGATGCGTCACTTTTCTGACGTTGTGCTGGTTTAGGAGGTGTGGGTTTGCGGAAGTCCCCTTGAGTGAGAGGAGGTGCTGGTTTGAAAGGAGGGACCACTGGCTTGGTAGTTTGCCCAGCGCTCGGCATAGCAGAGTTTTTTGCGGTAGAGGAAGGGCGGCCAGGGTTGGTTGACACCGGCCTCGGTTTGGACCCCACGGCGGACTGCTGGGGCTTAGGGGGGGTGGGAGGGTCGGGTTTGTAGCCAACAGTCTGGGTGGGCTCGCGGTGGACCTTGTTGTGGGGCTTAGGGGCCAGTATCGGTTTGATTGTAGTGTTCCTCTCCAGGACGAAGGGCTTTGGGGTTAGTCGGGGCTTTGGGCCAGGCGCAGGTTTGGTAGGGTCCATGATAATGCTCTCACCGAGGCCCTTGTTGCTGGAGTCAATCAGAGGACTGAGGTGCATGCGACCCCTCAGACCCGTCCTTCCAACCTCCCCGGCCTGGAGCTCCACCTGAGCAGCCATTCTTCCAGAACCACCTACACATGGAGTACAAAAGGTACACCATCAATCTACCGTAACATATAAGTAACTGAGTTTGCTTTATAGCACCAATTAACTAGCTATAAGTTCAGACTTTGTCTTGGGAGTGCCATACAACCCTTAGTTAAGTCCTTGACTCAAGACCAAGAAAGCATGACTAAATAAGATATTTGAATGGACGGTCATTAAGCACTCAGGAAGAGCGTGACTTAGGTCAAGGTGCACCAAGGTGGATCGTCAGACAGGAAAGGGGCATACAAAGCTCTTGTTTTTTTTTTTTGCATACAAGACAGCAGTGATCTTGCTCTTCAATGTCCGTCGAAAAGTCAAAACTTTCCCGTCTGAGGATCTTAGCACAACAAACATCAACAATATACTAGATTGGATAGAAAATCTCTTTAGTCTAGTGTTCCTTAATGGTGAGCTATTTTCTATTGCTACAACAAACAGCCCAAGCACTTTGACACGCTCCCCCCCCCATATCCAATAATGCGGTCAATGTGGGCTTGTTTTGAAATATTTGTCCTCTCTGAGACATGACAGCTCTCCATTGTTGTTGTTATCACGTTCAAACTTTGCCCAGCCCATCCCGGCTTCAATCACTTACCCAACTTGATGTCCACCGTCTGCAGTGGAGCTCTGGTTTCTAAGGTAACCATGCAGTGGTGTCATATCACACTAGGAGGAAGAGGGTGAGCGTGTGTGAGAGAAAGACAGAGAGAAAAGGGAGGGGGGATAAATTAACTTTGTGTTACCATCACATACAGCTTTACACCCGTCATGGCTGAGGCAAAACCTGTGCCAATGTCAGACCCTTCTTCACCACCCTGTTGGAATGATCTATGATCTCATGATTCAGCCAAAACACAACAACGTTTACCTTAACACAGATGTTCACAAATATTGATATCTCTCTGTGGATTAAACACTTAAGCATTGCAAAATACTAACTGAACAGTAGCCTTTCATCGCTCTCAAATAACAGGTGTTATGACTGGGCTGGTACAAATGTCAAAATTCTGACTTGTACACATCTATTTGATCCAATTTCCTCTTCCTTCTTGCTGAAGCCATGCCACCGTTCAGCCATCCGTACTCACCAGCATGTTAGGTACGGAAGAGACTTTCCCGATGAGGGTATAACTTCATATAAGAGGGTAGGTTATGATCTATGCGTTCATAACATGTAGTTCACACGTTAATCGTGACGATGAGCGACTTTGATATCGGTGCCTAGAGATGACCATCGCAGTTCCAGAAGGAACTTTTCCAGCATCACTCTTGGTTTACCTTTAGGACAACAAACAGCCAGCGTATATCCGGTGTGTTGCGTTCTGGATATAGATTGTTTACATCAGAGGGAAGTGGTCGATAACTGGTTGAACCAGTTCAGCAGATGAAGTCCATAGAGATATACATTAAAATGTATTCATCCGAAAACGTCGTCAATCTTAAACCAGATTAAACGCAGAACAGGTTCTACAGGTGCTTATAGTTTGTCAGGTTGGACTTCAGCTAAACGACTGACGGTAGATCGCAACAAGTGTTCAAATGCCTCTTCCTTATTAGTGCCAGGCTCAAGGGAACACAAGCATTGACAGACACAGACCAAGTGTTTTGGACAACTCTGCTCGCCAAGTTGACAAGCAACCACAACCAATATATCCATTTGAGTAAAACAACAAACAATAATCAACAGCTTGTGTGCTAGCGAGCAGGAGCTAACGAGGGACGCTGGACATGGGTCCCGTAAATTGGACAAAACGTCTCGGATCGTTTTCCCCCCATTTGAGAGACAACTCACCGACACGCACACAGACCGCTGTCTCTTCGATCCTCGGGAGCTCTAGCGCCGCGATGTAAAGGTCCGGTTGAGACGTGTGCTGGTTTGATTCTCCCGAGGCACTAGAAGGGCTAACTTGGCTAATTGAGCTAGCCGACCTGGTCCCGTCCCGTGTCGGGTTGCAGTGGACGGGGTGGGAGCAGAGCTTGAGCGTAAGCCACCTTTCTGCACAGCCTGCAACTCTACTACGACATCGATGGGATCTAGGGATCGGTTGGACCGTCTAGCGTAGCAACGTTAGCTATCTCGTTGTGAACAAAAGTTTTAAGCTAATTAAGAAATAATATATATTGCACAGGTAGGCCTACGTGCTTCTAATATATCTTTTTTTTTTTTTACTGATTTTTAATTTACAGTAACGTGGTCTGCCTTCAGTTGGTAAACCAGGGGCCCATTGTTGGTCTGGTACGCCCTCATGTGGAGAACCGTAATTAATACAGAATGGGTCTTACACACGTCAGCTTTGGGTGTTCAAATAAGATAACATTCTTTGATTTTGCATAATACTTTATTCAATCAAACCGGCTAGTGGTCTACTAGCATATAACCTGCTCCAAATTAGGCATGAATAAAAGATCCCTCAAAAATAAAACACCTTCTCTGTGACATCTCCCTTCTGACAATCACTTAATGTCAATCGTATAGCTTAGCAAATGGGCAAAACTGAATCCATGTAGGCCAAACATTAAAATGTACCAATGATAGGGAAGATTATATATAAAAAAAAAAAAAGAGAAACTAAGACAAGTTGTCTTTGTCCTTCCTATAACAAATCAAGAAAAGAAACCCCGTTTCACTGAACGCCGCTTGTTGGATTTTAAACAATGGCATTGGACCAAAATGTATCCTTAAGCTTTGGCCTCCGTTTCAATTACCCATCCCCACCAAATGACTGTCTTTGAGGGCCATGATGTGTTGAAGTAGATTTAATCTAAATAAACACTACAGGAAAGATTTAACTTCTTTTTTTTCCTCATTTGATGAGTTTCTCTGTAAGCTTATGACATGTAGACAGAGTATGCAGCGGGCTGACTGCTCCTCCATTATATGAACACCCCCATACATTCGTATCCAGATCACTCTAAATCTCGGTCGTCATGTTGGGGGTTACCTAAATTTAACCGGGCAGCAATTAGCATTCACTTCTAATGCATTGGGGCCATCTGCAGCGGTCAACTAATTATTAACTTTTAGCACACAGACGGCACATGTTAAGCCTGCTAATTGTTCCAACGTGAACCTTGGGAAATGTTGGCATAAAAAATGGTTCCTTTCTCTGACACAAGTGTCACTGCAAATCCTTAACATTATCATGTGTACTAAAAAATACTGAGAAAGACCACCCTCCAAAATAATTGCATGAAATCCAGACAGTCGGAGAGCAGCCAGGACAGTGAGAAAAGGACAAAAAAGATCTGGGGGAGAGGCGATCAGTGTAAATCGGAGATGAGCATTCGTGGAACACGTCAGTGTTCTCTACTTTGTGTGGACCAAGGATGTGCTAAACAGAATCTTCTGCTTTTTCTTCTTCTTTTTTCCTCCCTTGTCATCTGGAAAACACAAAAGCACAGATAATGAGCGCATTCCCAGCATCGGTGGATCGACCCTCACTTCAACTGGATTAGAGAACCCTGATTAAAGCGAACACTCACCAAGGATGACGACAGGCTGCGCGGCGGCGCCGTCTGGCCCGCGGTCCATCTGTTGCAGGGCCTCCTCGAAGGCCTGGCTAAAGGAGTTCTGGAAGCTGGGAACGGGAACGCGGTCGGATGCGTCGCTCTCACCCTCGCTGTCAGGCACCGGCAGAGCCAGCTGCATGTCTGACAAAAGAAAAGACATTCACTTGCTGCTCCCTGGGATTGATATCGGTCAGTGATACTGAAGCCCTACGTTGAAACCTGCAGTGAGTGACTGAATACAGGAGCAGAAAGTTACCATGGTGTTATATTTTTGACACAACCAGAAAATAACTTGTTCTCTTGTCACAGCCAACTTGTTTTTGTCTAGAGCTGGCATAATTAACTTGTTAATTATCTTGTTTTCACTAGGGGTGTGCGATATGAAGATTTCAGATCATGAATGATAAAATATCTGCACCCTCTGCCTCTATAGAGACAGTTCTGCTACAGTGCACATCTATCAGTTAGTCATATGGCTTACACCCGCATCCAAAGTGGTTTTCTCTGCCAAATCGTAAATCCCACTTTCTTCAATAAGGGTTAGGCTTCCAGGACAACTGTAGTACGGTATACCGCAAGAGAATCATTTTCACCAGCGCAAGTGAGGCAATCCCTGCTGGTATTGATTTGTGTATGGTCATGTCCTTAAAGCACACAGATACGGCAATAAAGCTATCCTGAACGGAGACCGACTCAGCAATCCCAACTCACCGGGGGTCTAGCAGGTTAACTGCTGGGACTGGGCCGGCTGTTGCCTCTCTTTATGCCCCACTCTCACACCAACCACTCGGCTTCAGTTTTCAGATAAAACCGATAGACTTGGACCGCGGATTGTCCCATTCGTTCCCAGATAAGACCACATATCACTGAGCATGAATATAGTTAACACAACCAACCCGCGTTAGAGACTTTAGTTTCTTATTCCTATTATTTTACCACTGCAGATGTGTTCCCCCTTCTAAGTCTTTATATGTAGATCACTAATTAGACCAAATATAATAATATTATTTTCTCTTATTCATGATTAATAGCTAATGTTAGCCTAACGCAATGGAAGCAGGCCAATTAGTACCGGTATGTCCCATGGGCAAGATCTCTCTTACATGTGCTTTATAAGACAATGACGTTTCATACTGCTCCAATTTCAGGCTTATCAGGGCATCCCTTCTGATTGTTCCGGTGAATCCATCTAGCCTGTCAATCACGTATATCTTAGACAAAATTTGTGTGTTATACTGTGACTTGCAAAACATGAACCAGAATCTTTATAGCACCATGGATTGTGAATACTCTTGTTTAACTTAATCTTATTTCAGTAACAGTGATAAACTGGCATAGATTACCATGTTGAAGATAAAAAATAAGACTGGAGTGTGTGTGGATGATGACTGGTTTAAGCAGCCACTCCTTGCCTGATTCTGATTGGACTCTGGGGCTGGGTGAGCCATCACAACTGTAGTACATTGAGCAATCAATGTGCACGGGTTAAACCAGCCACGGGTAATGATCTGCAAACCTTAAAATAACCCAGCTTCCAACACCACCACCCAGCGTCTTTGTCTAGATGAGCCCAGTAAAAGCCACCCAGGTGTTGTGTAGCATTGCACATTGTTACAAAGACATATTACGACGATAAATACAAATAAAAAATTTCACTTTACATAATGGGTCACTTTAACAACACAAAAAGTCACTCATGGTCTGTGAATGACAGTTAAGGCGATCTTCAGTGTCAACTTTTCCAAAGACCTGTCTTCCAAAGTATGGGAGAACTTAAAATACCACAAAACAAATGAGTTGGTTTGAACATTGTGCATGTCTTGGTGAAACGGCCAAGACATTACAAGATTACCTGGGGTTAAACATAACCAACTTGGGTTTTATGCTGACCGGCCGAAATTAACTAGTTATTTATGACATCACAATAATGACAAGTCAGTTTTCTTAAGACCTTGAATTAATTTGGCTATACCTAGCTTCAGGCTATTAAGAAAGACAGGGTTGCAGATTGATTGTGAAGTGAGCAATTTTTTGCGAACGGTGGCTCATTTGCCTGCATTGGTGAGATTGAGAGAGCAATGATAGCAGAACTTGAGCAACACATTAACCTGACTTGTGATGTATATTGTAACCTATAAGTGATGTATATTTATAGCCAAGCTATTATCAACACACACACACACACACACACAACCTTTCTTAAGCCCCATCTTCGTCCCAGCGTCAGCTCTGGCCTTTCCATCTCGAAGCATCTAAAGACCAGCCAGAGAGAGGAGTTGTAGATTATATATATATATATATATATATATACACACTATATAGCGCTGGTCCGGATACATCATTTCAAGCTTCCGAGAATCTACTGGTTTTCAATATTTCATATTTGAATAGTTAAAACATTAATGACGGAAATATCTGCCTTCACATTTTATCTTTCCGTGCATGAATGCCATGGAGCTGGCAGAGACCACAGTAGAAAGATGTCATCAAATGATCATTTTCCTTTAATTTGCTGAAAAATGTATTAGTTTAAGCACAAGTGAACCCTGTGTTTCAGCTCGAATTCGAACAAGGTAGAGGTCTGTTTAACAATATTATTTTATCGTGGATATATCACAATCCAACCTTAACTACACCTATGGAGTGCCGAAAAATCAAAATATTTGCTGTCAAACACGTTTTAAAAGTAATATTTTGAAGGAGGCAGAGAGCTGCACGCTGCCTTTAATATTGGCGTAGGAAAAACCACTCCTTCTTTGCCAATATACAATGCGTTCCACCTGTCCAAATATAAAACTAACAAAGGATAATCCGGCGATTCAAACATTTTCGGCCTGCCCTTTATATACTTTAATATTTTCATCATAGCAGCACGTACCTGTGCAAAGGACAGGCAGTGAGAGTCGTCCTCCACACTTCCCATTGTGGATGAAGCGCTTTGCCCACTCAGACAAGGGAACATTATTCCATCTGTAAACACACAAAGTAAATGAAGGTCAAATTGAGTAAGATTGAGCTTTTCCCAGTTAAAGGCACCCAGTGCAACTTTATGTAAACATTCAATGAAAAATAAACATTCAATTTCTAGTCTTTTTTACACGTAGTAAGTTTCAATAACTCCATACCATTACATATCGACATTCAAGGAGCAAAGATGAGACGTCGTTGTGTGGTGAGAACTGATAGAAAATCGTAAACAACAACAATCGCCGGTGGGGAGAAGCCATTTTTCCATTGACTGGAAGCCTGCTTTATTTATTGTAGGTTACAAAAAATAAAGAAAATGGCGGCATTGTTGTTGTTATCGATTTTGTATCAGTTCTCACCACACAACGACGTCTCATCTTTGCTGCTTAAATGTCGGTATGTAATGGTATGGAGTTATTGAAACTTACTACGTGTAAAAAAGACTAGAAATTTAATGTTTATTTTTAAGCCTCGAAAGTTGCACTGGGTGCCTTTAAGACTCTCAGAATTCAAATAAATCAATAACAGTGTTCCGTCCAACTTCATTTGTTGTGCGACGGTGTGATGCTAACGAGTGTAGCTCGGTTGGTGGTGTGAGAGGGCAGGGTATGGGACTATCCATTGTACCATTCTTGTAAACAAAGAGGTACAGCCGTTCTAATATGTAGAATATATCAGGTTGTGATACAATCATTATTGAAATCACATTGGTCAGCACTGACTAGAGATATCTCGAGGTCATCTTAAGATATCACCTGGTTGTAATGTTACACATCGCGATTGTGAGTTTTTCCAGGTGGGAATATGGATGATTCAACGACAGATCACTTTGTAAACATAATTAACTTTCAACAGCAAAGTTCCAGAATATTGTGGGGAGTTGGGATGTCAAAATAACTGATCATTAAGTAAAAAAACTATCCCATGTAACCATCATATGGACTCATTACATTAACCAGTACATGGACTCATTACATTAACCAGTACATGGACTCATTACATTAACCAGTACATGGACTCATTAAAGTAACCAGTACATGGACTCATTACAGTAACCAGTACATGGACTCATTACATTAACCAGTACATGGACTCATTACATTAACCAGTACATGGACTCATTACATTAACCAGTACATGGACTCATTACAGTAACCAGTACATGGACTCATTACATTAACCAGTACATGGGCTCATTACATTAACCAGTACATGGACTCATTACAGTAACCAGTACATGGACTCATTACAGTAACCAGTACATGGACTCATTACAGTAACCAGTACATGGGCTCATTACAGTAACCAGTACATGGACTCATTACAGTAACCAGTACATGGACTCATTACATTAACCAGTACATGGACTCATTACAGTAACCAGTACATGGACTCATTACAGTAACCAGTACATGGACTCATTACATTAACCAGTACATGGACTCATTACAGTAACCAGTACATGGACTCATTACAGTAACCAGTACATGGACTCATTACAGTAACCAGTACATGGACTCATTACAGTAACCAGTACATGGACTCATTACAGTAACCAGTACATGGACTCATTACAGTAACCAGTACATGGACTCATTACAGTAACCAGTACATGGACTCATTACAGTAACCAGTACATGGACTCATTACAGTAACCAGTACATGGGCTCATTACATTAACCAGTACATGGACTCATTACAGTAACCAGTACATGGACTCATTACAGTAACCAGTACATGGACTCATTACAGTAACCAGTACATGGACTCATTACAGTAACCAGTACATGGACTCATTACAGTAACCAGTACATGGACTCATTACATTTAACCAGTATACAGACTCATTGCATCTAATCAGTACATGGACTCATTACTAGGGGTGTAACGGTACACGTATTTGTACCGAACCGTCACGGTACAGGCACTTCAGTGCGGTTACAGAGGTGTACTGCGGTGCGTTAATGTGGCGTACATAGCGTTAATATGGCGAATGTAAAGGCTTGTTTTGCGATGCGGAATTTAAAACTTGAAGTGGGAGCTCCAACCGGACCGTTTAGCCAAAGTATGCTACTCCGACTCTGTAATCCAACCCCGTAACTACGGAGACCCCTCAGCAGCTCTCCGTCGGGATGTCGGATACGCAATGCAATTCGCCGCCCGATCCATCTTATATGTCGACTACAAACCATGTAAGCAGTGTTGTAAATAAACTTCCAAAGCTTTTCAAATCTTATTTGATGTATCATTGGTCCTTAAGGTGCAAAGGAAACAATGTGCAAAGTAATTAAGGCGCAAAGTCAAACCGGAGAAGTGATTCCGTAAATGATTTGAGGACCAATCACAGCCCTTGCCGTCTCCGTTGCGTCGACCAATAGGTCCATGGCGTCGACGGATAGTTAAATAATATTGGATGCGCACTCCGGCTACGGAGAGGGCTCTCCGTTTCTACGTACAGCACTTTTACATGCACACGCTAGGGATGGACGATCGTCGAATAGTCAGAGTCACGTAGAATATCGAATAATGAATGTGACTATCGTTATTTATTACACTGCTCTTCTCAATGCTGTTGAACGCTCCGTTCACTTGGATGGGCCTTCACAACTTCCTGTGGTGTATAATTGTTTGATAATTCACCGTTGCTAAGCATATAATGACCGCTGTCAAGGAAAGTGGATTTTTCCATTTTTTTTTTCTGTCGCATCACGCATGTAGTCGAGTAACTTATCAACCCCACTGTCCTCGGTTGCTAAGCGACGTCAACGTCTTTGGAGGACCATTTCTCTGCTGACCAACACTAAGAATGCTGGTAATAAATAAATTGTAAAATCACACATCGTGTGAAGTTATTCTTTTGACGCGTCTAGTTCACCGTCATGCAGGCTGTGTTCAGTAAAATAAATAGCGACGTTAATCAGCCCACGCTGAAATAATTTTGATGTTGAATGTTGCACAGTTGTTGAACTAAACAGATTGATTTCCTACAAATCTTAAAAGCCTCTCCCTGTGTCATTGTGTGTGCGTGTATCCGAGGTGCTTGCGTGCGTGGGGGGTTCTTGATTGAACAATTTTCGAATATTATTTGAATACTTCTCAGCGAATATCGAATAGTATTTTTGCCAGAAATGCACATCCCTAGCAAACGCATTTGAAAAGGCACCATCCAGGTGTTACTATCACCGTTGCCTTGAAAAGTAAACGAGCTGTGCAAACCCAGCTCACGACACTAGGTCAACAACCCCTGTCTTGGAATTCAGAAATGCAAATGCCATAACCAAGTTCATTGGTGTTTTCATTGCTGCTGATCTACGGCCATTCTCCGTTGTTGACAAACAAGCAGTTTTTTTAAATTTTCCCCTTAACTATGAACCGTACCGTACCGAACCGTGACTTTTGTGTACCGTTACACCCCTACTCATTACAATAACCAGTACATGGACTCATTACACATCACCAGTATCTTGGCTCATTACATATAACCATGATATGGCCTGCATGTGTTGAACGTTGGGAGTGTAGCTCTCACCAGATTCAGGAGTGCAGCGCAGAGGCGACGGCGGGGACAGCATGAAGTCCAGCTGGCCCATGGGACTGCTGTTCTGAGGAGGGGAGCCGAACGCCGGGAACTGCTGCAGGTTCTCCAACCCAATGTGCACCTCTGGGTCTGCAGGGGTTCGGAGGGTGAGTACAGGACGCCCCGGCCGCAACACATCTCCGATGCAAAACATTTCCCCGCCCGTCCCGAATCATGAACAGAATGCGTCAGAGAAGCAGCTGGTGTTTACATTTGCCCTGCTTCTGGTTCTCCTCCAACTCGATGCGTCGCTCCCGACGCTTCTCATCTCTTGCCTTCTTCTGCCGGAGATGCTTCCTCTTCTCCAGGTCGTCTAACAACAACAACAAGTTGGTGTAAGAAGGCCAACCAAGCTCTTAAAAGCAGCACTTTGGGTGTACAGATCTCCTCGTGAACGATTTGTGTTAAGCCTACTGACCGGCAAACGTGTCCATGGTTTCCTTGGAGAGGATGGGGGGCTGCAGGGCCAGCTCACAGATGCTGAACTCACAGGTGAGGGGCAGGTGAGCCAGGTAACGGTGACGCCGCCGCACCTCCTGCAAACAACGGATCGGACCTTTAAGAAGGGCTCCACACAAAGCCGAGTTTTTGGTGAAACCGCATAAATCTTGTGCGTTTGGGCCGACCGTCCAGAAAACACACTTTTCTGAAACCGGGTCCCAGGGTGGATTAAAATATGCGGTTTTGTGTCAGGATTCGTGTGGACGCCTGAAACGCAAACGATGATGTCATCGCCCCCCCACCACCTGGGAGAAGTTAGAGTTACGTTGAATTTCTTATTTGAGGCTTTAAATACAGCCCCTTGGTAAATGTAATTACTAACTGAACAATAAAGAGTATTTCTGCTCAATTTAAAAGGTTTGACCTCCTCCTCGACTGAATGTTTGTATACAGCGCGCAGGCTGGACTGCGCGCAGTCTTGATGCGCTCCATATTTTTTTGTTGAGAACCAGCGCCTTCAATATGTACTAAAGCGTTTCTACAGCTCGATGCGTTTTCGCAATGAGTCCGTCTTTACGGAGATATTCCTGAAACGCATCAAAGGAAAACGGAGGGGAAAAGATAGTTTTTGCCTGTGTGGACGGGGCCCTAACTTACATTAACAATCAAGATAAACTTAGGGATTCATCCATTCTTATTCATCATTGTAACATTATTATAATCTTCCCTCTATAGTTATCCAAAAACATTTGCTAGAAGTCAGTTCAGATGGAGGTGTGTTAAGGACTTACGCCTCGTGCCCACTACCTCCGTCCGTTGACTGATCCCCATTGACTTTGAATGGGGACGGACGCGCAATGCATTGTGGATCCGTCCGTTCCATTGGAGCCTTCGGCTCAGTCAAAAAGTTGAAAAATGTTCAACTTTTTCGGCAGCGACGGATCCGTCATCCAATCAGATCGCGTATGCAAATTTAAGCACTGTGACGCGACTCGGGCTCTGACGATACTGGAAAGCGGGTCATCTTGCCTCGCAACAAGCAGGAAGAAGCGGGAAGAACCCGGCGAAGCGATTTGATTGGCTGACGGATGCCTCTGCAAAGACTACTCCCCCATCCGTCAGCCACGCCTTCCCACGTCCGTTGACTGACGGTGCGCTGGGCATGTAGGGTTAAACAGCACTATATTTGGTGTGTTACCTCTGTGACGGTGTGCCCCTCGGTCTCCACCACCCGGGCGGTGATCGAGTCGGGGCTGGCCTCCAGGCTGCCGTACTCGCGGAGGAGACAGCGCACGTTCACTGGGTGCAGAAACATCTGCTGGCAGTCCTCGGCTTGAACCAACAGGCAGGGGAGGAAGGAGAAAGGAATCGTCAGAGCACTGTGAGGCACTAGTGGTAAAATAGGGTTATTTTAAAAATGACCAATGTAGTTTCATCAGCATGACTCAACATCAAGATGTTTGTCCCTGTGGTTCAAACAGAATGTACTTCATCATGAGGAACACTGAAAACATTTTTTTCTTGTTTGAAACAACATTTTCACACGCGAGTCCCATAAAATGATGGTATCATATAATCTGGCGGGAACAATATCCGATATCAAACTGGACACTGGAGAAGGATTCTCATACCTGGTGTAAATAATGGGCTGAGTTTTGGTGATATACAAGTCCCAAATACATGATAATAGTAGGTGTACGGTTTCCCAGATTGGTGTGTCCGATTATTTAGGTTTCAGAGTCCAGATCAGAATGATCTCTAGTAAATTAACACTCAATGCCTTAAGACAATAGGTCTGCAACCAATTTTGTCGGGTGGGCTGTCAGGAGTTCGTTTACATTTCACAAGACTTTCATTTGTTCAGCAATTTAGTTATACAAGTTCATTCAAGCTGTGCAGCCGAACATGCAACTGCATTACAGTGGAAATTGGTATGTGAAATGTTACATTTTGCATGCAATGTATTTGTTGGCTTCATTGTATACCGTTCCGTGGCCGTTGCTACTGCCACTGCAGGTGTTAACTGCATTGGTTTAGTTTGGGTCATGCCTGATGTTGCCAGAACATTATTGGGCCATTTTCAGGTCAACCTTTGCTTGAGCACTGAGCTCGATATCACCTATGAGACGCGTAAAGACGGCTTGTGAGCATCACCTTGGTAGAAGTAGTAGTAGGGCACGTGTGCCACGGGGCCCTTAGAATGTCCGCCTTCGACCCTGTGGTCAGCAGGGATCACCTCCTCCTCCTCCTCCAGTGGCTCCTGGTCTGAATCTGCAGTAGCCCCCTCCGCGACCTCCTCTTCCAACAGACTCTCCATGCCCTCTGGTGGCTGGGGACCCTCATCCGCTGCTTCCTCTGGGAGCTCTGCCACCTCGTCATCGAAGGCCGAAGTGTATTGCAGCACCATCTAGGCAGACCAGAGGGTACACAGGCTCTGAGTGATCAGCACTAGCACCCTGACGTTATTCATATTTCAACTTTTTTGATAAATTATTATATTTTTTATGTGAGGAAATTTGCCAGAAAAACAGGTTTTCAAATGTTCTGCACACATGAATAGAGCTATGCAAAAGTTTCACCGCAGCAATCACTTTTGTTCTTGATTTGGATTCCTCCAAAGATCACAATAGTTGTGAGAGAAATACTAACCTTGGTGCTGCTGCTGGTGGTGAACACCTCCTCCTCAGGAAGGACTGCTTCCACCAGACTGAGGAATGAGAGATCAAGGCTTTCATCAGCAGTCTCCTGACTCTTCAGCAACGCCTCTTCTCGCTCCTAAACCAGAGGAAATCAAGACAACCTTAATGGCAGCCCCGCAGATCACAAATTAAAAAAACATTGATCACATGAAAGTAGGGCTGCTGGATTATGGGAAAAATCATAATCATGATTATTTGTCAATATTGAAATCGCGATTATTCAAACGATTATTTTTGAGTTTTAAAACATGATTAATTATTCAGCATGTCTCTCCAAAAAAAACAATTTGTAACTGAGAACTTTGAAATTTAGACTTAAAATTACACAAAATGGTAAAAAATAAAAAAAATCAAATCTAAAATAATGTAAAGATATGTAACCAGCGGTTCTGCACTTTCTATAAAACATTATAAAAAAAAAAATATATATATATATATGTATCAGAGGCTTCTCCATTGAGGAGAGGGAGGAAGATCCTCCTTAACATTGTTGAGAATAAAAAATGTAGCTTGCCCAGAACATTGTAATGAATTAATGCCCTTAAATATGACTACTTTAATGCCTTTGAATATATAATGTTCGTTTCCCTGGGTAAAGGGACATTAGCACCCCCTATCGCCTATTGACAATTACTTTAGGGAGGAAGGTCCTCCCTCAGCCTCCGTTGACTCCCATTCATTTCCCCGAAAGTACTGGCGGCCGGTGAATAACATGGGTTTCAATCATGGACATATTAAAGGATGGACCACAGACCGAAAATGGCCGCCCATTCATTCCTATGGAAACTGCTCAGTGGCGCAGGGCATCATACAGGAGCGATTTGCTTCCGCGTTATGTGGCCAAGACACGTGACCTAGTCCGTGACGTACCGGATGCAGAAATATAGAACTGATACCGTAATGCACCGCTTCTTTGTCTTTGGATCTTTTGAATAAATGGATCAATACATGATGAATCACAATGATCGCAAGCAGAGGACCGTGAGAGTTATTGAGCAGCAGATGAACCAGTCCAAAAAACGGAGCACTGAACTAGGCCCTCTCGGATGCCATTTGCTTCACTACGACTCCTTTCAGCTGCACACCCCTCTTCCCCAGCGAGAAAACGGCTAATAAAACGCTTGAGGTGGCGTTAAGGAAAGAAAAAACTTAAATTTTTTTAGGACATGGCATGAAGGTAATTATGAGCCTTTGATTGATATCCAGACATTTTTTGCGGAGACACAATCCTGTTCCCCACTTGTATTGGAGTGGACGGCGATATCTACTTCTGGGCCACATGAAATGACGGACCCCCGTCCACAGCCAGCTTAAACAGCTGCAATACCAGGCTTGGCCTCTGAGCACTGGTGGATTGCGGAAGTATGCGCCTATCCTGGGGGCCTGGTTTCAATGGGAGAGAGGAGGAAAGTCCTCCTCTGAGTGGGTGTGACCTTAAGCCGTCTGATTCGTGCGAAAATCTATTTGCGCTGCGCTATGAACCAATAAGCAGGATCCCTGGCTGGTGGCCAGTGTTGCCAGATTGGGCATATTTCCCACCAAATTGGGCTACTTTTAACCACGTTAAGCTGGGAAAAATATCATCGGGCGGGAAATCTGCCCAATCTGGCAACGCTGTCGATAACAAACCCGCTCTGACCTCATTGCCGCTCACGCAAAGCAGGTGAAATCATTTGAAGGATAACGAGATTCTAACATTTGCGAATAAAGTGTACAATGGAAACGGGACATTTTTTCATGTTTAATTACACAGCATTCCATACATTGAGTTACAGTGCTAAGTTAGTGACCAAAGAAAAAGGTCGACCACTTCGCAAAATCGAGATCACCAAAAGTAATGGCAACGTCAGTGTTGTGGGTGCTACATGGTTTGCTAGGTACTCATGGCTTACTAAGTTACTGGTAGCATTACTAGCAATCGACTGTATTGCTGGCCCTATTTGCTAATGAATAATGGCAAATCTCCAACATGGGCTGTTCATGGTTTCACTGATGTGAAAAATCTTGATTGGGCAACCAAACGCCACGAGTGTCAAGTTCACGTTGGTGCTGCTATGCGACTTTCCTTGCTATAGTCACCATGCCTATAGATCAGGTTGTTTGAAATAATGTTCTCGTTATTTTACTATTTTGTTACTCTGGCCGTTCTGTTTGATATTGTGGAAAGGGTGAATGATTCAGAGTATGATGCATTTTAAATGGCATCACTTTTGGTCTGACTCTTTTCTTAAAACAATTGTAACCGAAAATAAACATTCAGTTCACCAAAACACCCTGAAACAACTCGAGTCTCACATTCTTATGCCACCATACACCAATGCAAGCAGGCCAATGGCAACCAAGCGCACAGTCCTTCCTCCCTCACTTTAAAAACCACCAGCCGCCACTGAGATAGAGATATGTATGTATGTACGCTTGACAGCTCTAATATATATATATATATATATATATATATATATATATATATATATATATATATATATATATATATATATATATATATATATATATATTAGGGCTGTCACTTTTTCCAAAAATGTAATTCGAACGAATTTCGAATGTCCATAATTAATTCGAATACATTCGAATACATTCGACCCCCCCCCCCCCCCCCCCCATATAACTATAAAAAAAAAAAAAAAAAGAAACACGACAACGACTGTTGTCGTGTTTCTTTTTATTTCTTGTGGAAATCACGTATACCTACTGAATTCATAACAGCACAGGATAAAAACACATCTTTGATAACACATTTGTAAACACAACAAGAGGAAGCTCCGACACACAAGTGCGGCTGTCTTTTACGCATTAACAATAACTGCTCGGAGCGCGATATGCGGAGCGCATGTCGTCCATGGCACACACAGCCTATATAAACGAACAATCTGTGAGGCCGACCTCCAACACGGCATGCTGCTCTATTGTACTTGTAAAGAAAATTACAAGTAGTCTCGCAGCTCTCCGTTACCGCTGCAGCTGCAGCCGCTACAGGCTGCCCATCGCGCCCAGCGCAGCGCAGCAGCGGACTTTTCTCCCTGTCGTGTGCGATCAGTGTCGGTCTCCGTTTCAATGAGCTCGTGTGAGAGGCTTTCAGTCACGAGATGTTTCTGTGCAGGGGAAAGGTGGACTAACCGGGAGAAGCGGGGATCCAGGAGGGCCGCTTTATTGAGGAAAAGCCACTCGCCGCTCTCTTCTTTATAGCGCATTTTTACAGTTCGAATGGAGAATTACACTTCGAATTCGAACTTTTCACCCCACCTTCGAACGAATATTCGAACTTCGAATAAAAAGTGACAGCCCTAATATATATATATATATATTGGCATATAATGATCAAAACAGGACAATACAAAAAAAGAGCCTATAGTGCAATTAAACGACTGCTTTGAACAAATGTCATTTGAACATAGCAGTCAGGCTACTGCTTCTTTGTTTTTTAAATAAAAGAATTGCGTTAATCGTGCGATAAATTTTTTGACGCCGTTAAAATTGGTTTGCGTTAATAACGCGTTTAACCGACAGCTCTAATATATATATATATATATATATATAAAACTCGATATTAGTTTTGTGATCGTTTGACGCTAAAATCGAAATCGAGTCCGAAATTCGATTTATCGCCCAGCACCTTAAGAAAGCTTAAGGAGGTTGTTCCACTTATACTTTATATATCATAATAAGAGTGCTTATTGTTGGCTTTTGAGCATGAAAACAAATAAAACCAACAGCAAATCCCCTCAATAGGTGGGCGATATGCAGAGCGTTCCCCACCTGCAGCTGGCCCAGGGCGATCTGGATGAAGAAGGACTGGGCGTCGCCCTCCTGGGTGAGCTGCTGCTGGAGGGCTGCCTTCTCCTCGGCCACCAGGCTCAGGACCTGGGCTGTAGAGGCCAGCAGCAGCTTTGAGTACTGACTCAAACCCGGGTCTAGAGGAAACACACCAGGAAATGCATTAATTCACTCTCCTTTTAAAACTGTAACAGGAGTAGGGATGGGTACTGAAACTAGGGCCCGACCGATATTGATTTTTGAGTGCCGAACGATGCCGATTATTTTCAGAGAAAAATTACGATTACGATTTAATCGGCCGATTAAAAACAAAACAAAAAAAAGCCTATAAAACGTAGTTTTTGATACCTTAAATATACTTTAAACACTTTTGCCGAATATGTGAATTGAATGCAGAACCTTTGAGTGTTTTAGAATACATTTACAGTCAAAAATGAGTAATGTAAAATGTAAAATAAATAACTAACTCCCAATGTGCTGCGCTCGTGAGCAGTGACTAACACGTGCGTGCTGAGCAGTATGGTCTCACCGTTAAGAGTCTACAGTATAACAAATTAACATGGCCTGGGACCTAAAGAAAAACAGGCACAACATGTTCAAACAACGCGTCTTGTGTACATTGGTCAGGTGAGCGCGCAGCTGCCTGAGCGAGCGTGCTTTCATGTTGTACGGTAAAATTCAATCTCCTCTTTTTTACTCCAGCTAAAGTTGTTAGTTAGCAAGGCGAGTAGGAGCGCAATCTGCAGGATACTAAGCGCAATAACATTTATAAAAAAAAATAATAATAATCGGTTGTAATCTGCGTCTTTTTGGCAGTTTATTTTCAAAAAGGCTATAATCGGCCGATTAAAATCGGCAGGCCGATGAATCGGTCGGGCCCTAACTGAAACCCGGGATTAAACGGGCCCCGGGACTGAATTATTGAAGACCGAGTATCGATAAGCTCCTACGATACTCAGTCCCTGCTGCTATCAGCGACCAAATATTTTATATTAAATTAGGCTAGATGAACGTTGCTGTACAGTAGTTATCCAACTTGTATTTGCTGTGTCAACTAAACATTTAGAATGTGATACAATAAGCATAACATTACACTTAATTTAGCTGAAATTAAAAATGCCTCATCACTATTAATAGTGCTGAGCACAAATATTTTCATGTACCGGTAATTTGTAAGGCTGATACATATTTAAGAACCACAGGCAGAGGGAGGTCACATTTCATCCAATTATTGAATAAAAACATATATTTGATCCCTCAGTAAAATGGCCTGGCCAAACATGGGATGACAGCATTATCCTTTTTTTTTTTCAGACATAATAACGATTATTTGATTACTTAATAGATGCTTTACATTGAAGCTCTGCAGCAACCGAGTCTGAATCGGACCGACAGTGGATTTGAAAGCCACTGACTTCCTCCACACAGCTCTTAAATAACTTTGCTTTTAGAAGCGTTCTTCTAATAAATAATGTGTTCGAACATTTAACAATTTCAGAATTCTTATCAGACGACAATGTCAATTAATGTCTACATCGCAACATCCCTGTTTTGAAATGTTAGAAAGGATCATGCTAGCCGTAGTCCACCTAGCATCCCCACGGTTACTAGGATGCTACCATCCTAGCTTCCGGCCCTCACCCTCAAAGCGGACGGGTTCTTCCACCTTCACCCACTGAGAGCTGGGCATCGCCACCAGAGCACCCTTCTCTCTCCGCATCAGGCGCATGCTGATGAGGTCACCAACCACATACTGCCGCGTCTCCATAGCAACCACACTAAAAAAGAAATTGATATCTTATTGCATTTGATAAATTATTTTTATATGCTTTCAAATTGTTTTTTGAATGACAAGAAATTGAAAACGATTTGAAATAAGAAAGGGCATATGATAAATGTAAAATATGACATTTAGGAATGGAGCTTTTATGCATATTCTCAGTGTAAAGCAAAAAATATCATTCTCCAATTATATATTAAGGAATGTTAAGATAAAGCAACGCATGATCTGAATTCCACACAAGGATAACAGCGTTATATGTCAGAGGCATGGTTAAAACGAGTGGTTTAAAAAGGATTCCTCACCTCTTGAGGTCGCTGGGGTTCACCGCCTCATAGCAGATGGGACATGTGGCCCAGCTCTTGTCTGCCAAGGACAGGTAGTGGAGCATGCAGGGCCAGCAGAAGATGTGTCCGCAGCGGGTGATGTGCGCTGCCACCGGCGGGTAGAGGCAGATGGGGCAGGAGGGCACCTCGTGGCTGTAGATACGCTGCAGAAACCACACTACTTAAGACACGTTTCTTCCCAAATCATGCGGAACTTGAGTCACAGGAACTACATTTCATGGGACTGAACGGTACCTTCAGCTCATTGTGGTCTGCATTGCAACAACGTTGTCTTAAGTATGGCAACAGGGGGTAGGCCAATTATGGTTGTCGTTTTAGATCAGGCACATGACTAATAGGTTAGGGAGACTCACCACTTGCTGCACACAGTCCCAGTTCACCAAAGTGTCTGGATCAGTGAAATGAGCCTTGTAGTCCTGGTCATCAGTCACCAAGAACTGGCAACTGGAGATAGGAAAAAGAGTGTTTTAAAAAAAATCAACCTGCAAATTAATTAAGTAATTGATAACATTGAAAAAGCCTTGAATATGTGCCTCTAGTTCAAATTAAACCAAATTTGATAGAAAGTGTCCATGATCGTGACCGTCCAAGATATCTTAATGAGTCCTCCAAATTGCCCCAAAAACACGTAGCTTGTGTGCTAGCTAGAATTTGAATCTAAGTATGCTGATGGAAAATCCAGCATTCTACGAGTTGGCTCATGTTTACACATGGTGACATGTCTAGTTATAACAAACGGATCCATGCATGGTGTGAGGGACAGCCTTCTTACTTGGCCTGCAGGAAGAGCTCCTTGTTGAAGGGCTTGTGCTTGTGGCCCCACTTGTTCCGGCGCCCCCAGCCTGTGTGGCCATCACCTGTAGCACCATTACCCCCACGGGGTTCAAAGGTGAAGTTGAGCAGGTGGTTCAAGCTTATCTTTTTAGGTCCAGCATATTGAGCCGGGCTAAACTCGGCCCGGCGCGTCTCGGCTACCTGGAGATCGAAAGAGGAAGCGGGGAGAAGTTAACTACAAAACGAGAAAATTCAAATATTTTTTATGAACCGTTTTTGATATATACATTACCTCATCCCGTCGTCCACCACTTGTAGCGCCATATTGTCTCCCTGCACCTCTCTCGAACGGTCTCTTGTCAAAATTCTTGTTTTTCTGTGAATTGGAGCGACGTGGTCCTGCAAAGCCGTCACTTTTAGCCGCAGGTGGCTCACGCTTCCGATTGTAACGCTTGGAGCCTCCATTATTCTTTCCATCTGAAAGGAACATCATGTACTGTATGAATACGCATACAGCTGCACTTGAACGCAGATGTGAAGCCAAGAAAGGAAAGAACGTTTGATAAGGGGCTCTCACCAACTGGTATAAATGGGTTGTTTGGGTTCATCATGAATCCATTTGATGCATTCATTAATTCACATGATTACATCATACATGCATTAGTCGATTAAACAGAACAAAAAAAAGTTCAAATTCCGTCATTCAAAACAACACAAATTGGGGTTGCAAAGGACTTGACAGCAACGCATACGTCATGCGTTCGTTGTAAACAAACGAGCCGACGTGACTTCCAGGCCCGAGAGGGCCTCCCGAGATGGACACGGCTGATAACATGGGCTATACATAGTTGGTACAGTGGTGGTCAGTGTAATACAACACGCATGTTCACCTGCTTTGGGTTTAGACTCGCCGGGCGCTGGTCCCGTAGAACTCGAACGAGGAGGAATCTTGCTGCTGCTGCTGGAGTTCTTCTCCATGGTGGTCCCCGTGAAGCGAGGTGGTCTTAGGCCGAGCTCCGGGCAGAGAGCCGCCGAGCTCTCTGGCATCAAACGAGAAAACACTAAAAAAAAGCGGACTGTAGGGAGAGCGGGTAAGGCAACGAAGGCCCTTATGCGTTTCTTTCCAACACGGAGACCCCATCACGGCGACATATTAACAACAAATCAAGCAGAGAAAAAAAAGAGACACGATCGCGGCGTCTCAAGTGCTACGGCAGCTGGTGGTGGGGTGAACGAAAGCGCACGACGCGGGGCCAAGACCCCAGAAAAATTTATCCTTCGTAGTTTGGGATAACGTTATGCCCAACCAAGGCGTTTTGGACGCTTTCCAAAATCAGGAAAACGTGTGAATTCAAAGTTTTCCTTAAAAAAAAACACGTTGGCAGTCGCGAGCTTGCACTAATGGCGACGAGTCGCCAGACAAGAAGCCAAGAGACCCGGATGGTGTAGAAATCGGCTGGAATTGTGGGACATGTAGTTGGTTAGTCATAGAATTGATTAGACTACTACATTTCCCACGATCCTCGATGATCCCTTATATATAACATCCTAGTCTGGCGACTGGTATAGTTTTGCCGCGTTCGAGATGCATCGTACACCACACGCCCGAGTTGGAAAGGGGGAAATCCCCGAGGCACCCCCCCTTTTGATCGTATCCACTCGGGCTTCTCAGAGTCCACCGAGAGCAGTACGAATCGAAACACAAAGATGGCTGCTACCGTAGTTGACGGTAAATTGAGATGTATTTTCTTTGTATTTGTACGACGTTGATCGTTTTAATGTCGATTTGAAATGCTCTTACACAATTGATTACACCAATTTATACCTTGCAGGGTCTTGCTGTTTTTGGTTTTCGAGCCAGTTGGCTAAAAAAGGCTAATGAGTGGCCTGCTACTGCCCCTCGTGGCTCGATAAAAACGTGACATCATAGGCCAAAAGATATTATTGAAATGTAAGGCTTGCAATAACGGAGTTATGAATGACAGCGTTGTTGTAATAAAAAACACCTATTATTTCACATTGATCCAAAAAGGGAGCATGAGGGACGTGTTTTTTTAGCCTACCTTTGTTGGAAAACTGAAAAGAAATCTGTGTTGCTGCTAGTTGTTTAGTTGATAATGGCTAGGCCTACAGCTACTCAGAAAACAATATAACGTTTTTTGCATAGTGGGATAGAGACTGAAAAAGTGATGGATGATTTTAGATTGCTGTAAGGTGGGTTTCACCTCAGAGTTTTGTGTTGTTCATTCACAGCATACTACTCAAGTTGCAGTCTGTAACATACATTGTGTTTTTCTTTTTAGTCTTCCTCAACCAGAGCATGGTTGCTTTCCTTGACAAGGACAGGACCATGCCTTACCAGGGCATGGTGGCTGCCAACATACACTCTGCAGATTGCACTTGCACAGGTGAGTTATTAAGAAGCACTTCACTGTAGACATGAGCGTACTGGGTGCTGCATGTACTGTGCTGCCATTTTATTTTTTATGATTCAGATACCTGCAATATCAAGCCAACTGCACCACTGCCGGTGAATTGCAGTGAAAAAAGCATTACCCTACCTGTGAATAAGGGTTTTACCAAAAAGCAGACCCTCTTCCTCATCCACCTGATGAGGATCCACCTTGAGGTAAAGGGCGAGGGAACAGCAAAGTCCATCCATGCCCTGAACCGGCGGCTAAAGTTTGGGAAGAAGTCAAAGAAGCTGCGGAGGTGGGAGGAGATTGCTGGAAAGCTTGCCAAACAGTTCGGGGAGCACTTCCAACAGTTGAAGGTGGGGCGCAAGTGGTTCACACTGGTGGAGGCATATAAGAGAGTCAAGGACAACGTTGCGTCGACAGGAAGGGGGCCTGGCCGCTTCAAATTCTACAAAGAGATGGACGAGCTGCTTGGGGGAAACCATGACGTGGACCCACCAGTTGTCGGGAGCGATTGTGCTGGTGTGGTGGTACGCCGTCCCAATGCACTGAGGATGTCCAACAGAGCTCGCTCACCAGCGCAGCCCACCAGCTCCTCTTCCTTGTCTCCTGCTTCTTCCACAGCCAGTCCAGCTCCAGTTCGAGACCCCACCAGACCCCCGGACACCCCGAGATCGCGGAAGCGGTCCGACAGTACAAGGGACGGGGCTACCTCATCTGTGTCGCCCACCAGAGCTCCCTCACCAGCGCAGTCCACCAGCTCCTCTTCCCCATCTCCTTCTTCTTCCTCAGCCAGTCCGCCTGCAGTTCGAGACCCCACCAGAGCCTCCGACACCCCGAGTTTGCGGAAGCGGCCGAGGGAGGACGACGTCTTGTCCTACCTTGAGAGATCTGATGCTGCTGCGATGGCTGCCTCCCAGAGGCGGCACGAAGAGTCCCTGACCGAGATGAGGTCGCTGAGGGAGGATCGGAGGAAGTTCCTCCAGTTGCTCAGCAGCATGGTGGACAAGATGTGAGGCGGGCGCAACGACAACGGACACAAACCTTTAACGAAGATTTTGTCTCCTTTCTATTTCACTATTTCTACCTTCTAACTAAAGAAGACATACAATCTGCACATATGTACATTATCCTTGTTTTATTATTATAACCTTTTGTCTTGTACACATTTGAATGGTGTCTTTCTCACAGATTCTGCTTCAAAAATACATTTATTTTTTAACTCATCCAAGTCTGAGTGTGTTTGAATGTCACCCAAGTTTGTTTAGTTTCAAAGGCATCTCACTGAATTCACGCAAAGGATACCTTGCATAGTTATCACACCCATAAATAGTATGTACCATCACATCGACAAATAGTGTGAACCATGTCAATGTATAGTTGTTGCCAAAGATTTCAGAAAGGAAAAATGTGTTTCCTCACTGATTCTTGCCTCAACATTTGCAGAGGAAACTCAGAGTAAAATAACTCAGGGTCTTTGGTTTTGCCAACACCACTTACTCGTTGGTATCTCCATCTCTTGGACATCCGTCTGGGTGTTAATCACATCCTATCGAGGCACCATGGGAAAAGTTGTAGTCCCCTCCTCTGACCGGTGGCCTCTGGAGACATCGCTCCAATGACCCCCTCAAGGCCACATGTGCGTTGGAATCTGGTGGCAGACACCCTCTTCTCACAGCCTGTAGGCCATGAGACAAAAGTGGACATGATGGTCAGCAACCGAAGTATGGAGCTGTGTGCTGATGAAAGTGAGACATTAAACTTGTCAAGATATCTACCGGGACCATTTCTGGTTGGCCATGTACCACAGGAACATGAGCACCTTCTTGGCAATAAGCAGGGGAGGCAGCCTTTGGTAGTGGTCACTTTGCAGGCCAACCTCCTGAAGGTACCTTTTAAAAAAGGACCTCAAACTGGGTTCTTGGGATTCTGAAATGCAGCGGAAATATGTGACCATCATCATCCATGTCCAGAATTATCTGCCACTCGGTGCAAGACATGAGGATGATCTGATGTCTGGACCGCAGCACAGCCACAGCCCTACGAAAGGGAGAAAGAAAATGAGAGGAAAACTGATTAATATCGATAACAATTCATTCATATCAGCAACCATGTTCAGTTTTGTGATTTCTACTGCATAACAGCAAAAGGCAACGGATCTATCCATAACTGGAATTCCCCATAAACTAAAAGATTGCAGATGTGTGTCCATTGTACTTTTTGCATTAGCATGTAGATGCCCTAAATATGTTACATTCACATTCGCCAAATGGTATCTTAAGCTTCTAAAATGCATTTATATTAAAGTTGTTACAAGAAATGCGTAAGATTGTAGAAGTACAGAGCAACCCGTCGGCATCACAACAGTCAACGTCACTATTGTTTTTAGCACACCGGTAGCTATTTTGCTAGCCTTCGACTTAAAGATGCTTTAAAAATATATAACACTGCAAAAACGTCTATACACGACTTAACATACGGAAATGTGGACATACCGTTTGATTTTCTATTTTCTTATGTCTCCTCATCCCGTAGCTTTTTTAGATGAGCTACAAGCTTGCTTTCGTGTTTCAGGCAAGCGTCCAGGACTACCGAGACAGCTGCTGCCCTGATGGCGTCCATGTTCTTCCCGACTTGTTGTGTAGGGATGCCCACAAAGATAAACGGGAACGCTACAGTCTGACTCAATATCATCCCACTGCCACCTGCGTTCGCAGAAGACTGAAACGCTCCCCCATTTTTCGCTATTTTGGGGACTTATTTCAGTACCTGATAAAATGGCATAGATTACTCAGTTGACAATCATATATTTTATTTAAATAAATTAAAAACGTTTTCTGGTTCACTGGCTCTTTATATGAGCAGAACTACAATACTTATACAACCCATTTTATAATCAAATCCAGAACAGCGTGGGAAGTAAACAGCAAAACTGGGGATATAATAGATTACAAAAACACACAACAAATCTGGTGCAATCTTTATTTCACATAATTCTGATGTCCCCTAAAATCAATTGGAAACGAACAATTATTTTGTCTTAACACTATAGTGGGGCATAATTCATACCATCTATATCAAGCAACATTATAAACAATGTAGATAACAATAAGTTAGGAATTCAGTCACGCTCTTCTTTATGTTCTTTTCCCTTCAACATTTTTGTGGAAGAGCTGAGTATGGCACGACGAACATGAGTTTTCTCATCTGCAACAGTCAATTCAAAATTACAGCAAGCGATTAACATCGGTAGACAAAATAGCAGCAGATGGACAAACTAGTAGGTGAAGTAGTATAGGTTAGAATGGTGAAAAATCAATTGGGCGTTTCGGTTGTGTTTACCTGTGGTTTTACATTGAGGGAGCATTCTATGGAGCTGCTGGGTATTGTATCGAACCAGGAACTTCTGACATGTTCTGATCGTTCCTTCAGAGAAAATAAAAACATTTAGTACCCTGAACATATGATTGGCTCTTCCTAGTAAAGGCAAAGTTGCACTTCTCCGTGAACACTCAATCTCAAAGCTGGTGTAGGTCAACTTCAAAAGTTGTCAAAATAGAGCCGAAACGCAGATATGGAACCCTTCCTCCCCGCCATCATTTATCTGCCGGGCTTTTTATGGTTCCACGTTCCCGCAACGCAAAGACCACGCAGACGTGAACATTTATGGCTCTGCGTCGGGTTTTAGAAAGCAGACCAATCACAGCCCATGCTGCTGCGTTACCGCGACAGAAGGTTACGATTTTTGGGAGGAGCACGTCCGGCCTTTGCGGTGGACGCAAGGAAGGTACGCAAGGACGTAAGGGGTCTGTAACCCCCTGGGGTGGCGGGAACGTTGAACAATAAAAAGCCCTTTAGAGTTGCAAAGTGGGTGGAGCTATATTGGTGTTGAGTCAGATGTGTCAATGTAATCAAACATATATTATTACTCAACTTAAAAAAACAAAAGGCTTTGAGGTCCAATCAAACTCAATGCATAAAAAAAAAAAAGGAACTCTCAAAAGTAATGCTTATAACTTGCAAGCAAACTTTTTGATTAACCATGGAAACGTATATTTGTCTCATATTTGAGATGTCTTTTTCTTGCGAGTCCCCTCGGCTTCATTCTCACTGATCAGACTTTTGTCCATTGTGGCTGTCTTTGCGAATACGCTGCCGCCAGTCATATGTTGGCAACTTCTGACGGCTCGATCCCAGACAAAAGTGTGGTCTCACGTTGGGCGACGCGTCCCATTCAATTTGTATTGGACGCGTTATCGTCAGATAACGCCCCGTCAGATCCATGGAAAAGAGAAACAGACTAACTGGTTTTAAAATTCACTGTCAACCGTGCTGATTAACGGGTCTGATCGGGATTACATACTGCTCCACCAGAAACATCTGAATGCACAGTAGGGCGCAGATTCTAGAGATCTGATATTACTCTACTAACAGAGGTAGACTCCACCTGAATGTAGCTCTCCTCCTCCTGCAACTGAAAAGCAAGTTCAGCAAAAGATAAAAAGATCTAACAGAATGCATGCTTTAATGCAAAGCATTCCAGGCGAGAAAAGATATGAATAGCAAATTACTTCTAGACACTTTGCTGAATGTGTGCATGTTCCGCGTCTTTTCAAGCTGGACATATTCAGTCAAAAGTTATTTCAATTTTAAAAAGAGAGTAGCTAGTGTTTTTTCTGCATTAAGGTGTTCTAATCAGCGAACAGAGAGAGTGGCTGTCACGACCAAATGTTAGCGATTAGTTATGGCTGATCCAATAGTTTTAACTCCAACAGACACCCGCCTTCAATTTAGTTAAAGTTTGTCCATGGAGAGTGGCAAGATGAAATTAAGTAAGAGTCTGGTAGGACCAGGCTACCTTTAACCCATATCTGCCAGTAACAATTAGTTTAACACAGATAGCGTTGTGGGTGCATCTTAGCCTACATTTCTAAATACCATGTGGTTTTAAATATTGATGTGGAACAGGATCTATCAATCATACCACTAAAATGTAATCAAAAATATTATTTTAAAAATAAAAACCTTTGAGGGAACAATATATGTTTGAGTGATTGCTTTTGAAACTCCGCTTACCTCCGACATGCAAACAGTTGAGGAAAAAGGGGATTTTTCTTCCTTTATGTTCCACGCTGGTAACGAAAGGCAGCGCAGACCAGATGAGGCGGTAAGAACTTTTGGGGCAGCGTATAAGCATTATGCCAGTGAGTGCATTCACGTATTTGACTGGAGAAACATAAGGACATTGTCACGGATATGTATTCGCTTGAGCATGTCATGTTGCAAAAAAAGATTAAACGTAAACTGGTCCCAAATTGGGGGTTATATAAATAAAAAAAAGCAAAGGATATACCGCTCCGAATTATATGAGTCCGAATTACCTGAGAATCCAATGGAGCATTGTGCCGCTCCATAGTCACCATGCATGCTCGCCACGGCATCTTTCACTGCCGAGAAGATCGGTTTGTCTTCCAGCAACAACCGATTGGATGGGACGGAGATGTTTATTTCACACAGCAAATATCTGTAGAAATAACGACAATCACTGTGATACTACACACTTAACTTAACTGAACAGATATTCCGCGGACAGGAGGTGCGTTTACCTTGACTTTACCCGAACCATCCCAACTTCTACAGTAGAAATGTTTGGTGTTGCCTAGAAAGATGTCCCCGGAACATGCCTTCATCTTGCTGGGTTCCCACAGTACAGTATATAGCTGAGTGCTGCATGCAGAAATACATTGGAACTTTCAGATTCTTCAGTTCAATTCATTTTACATCATCTGCATTTTAGCAATGCTTTGCGCTTTCATTCAGCTGTCACTTTATTTGATTCCAACCATTTACATTTCCTTAAATGGTGTCACATTGTTCCATTTAGACTTTTGAACTTTTGTTCAAATCCCTTCACTTGTATTAAGCCATTTAACGTTTCTTTATGTGTAAATCTATGTGGCTTTATGAAAAAATATTTTCAACCTCACTTTGTAGTAGCCTACAGCACTCACTGCATTTTCTGCAGGAAATGCATTTTCTAGGTATGATTGAATTAGCGAAAAATATATTTATCAGAGGGGGCAGATGATTAAATATCGATTCTCGTAGCAGATGTAGGCATTTTTAAAATGTCTATTAATAAAATAGTTGAACCATTTACTTGTTTTTCAAAATTATACTATTTTATTTTTGTCGGTGAGTTAAATAAATATTCATAGTTAACAATAGTTCAGTTCACAGTAAGTAATATACACGATCAATAGCATAGCCATGCTTGTTAATAATGACTCGATTAAATGTGTATTCAATTGAAATTGGTAATACGTAATACATTATAAAATAAAGGCTATCTCATATTTATAGCTAACTATGCTCAAAAGTTATTTGTATTATCACAAATGTGTTTCAATATTGGATTATATAATAACCCTATACCAAGAACCCATTTCAAAGGAAATTACTGATTAGATGAGGTAACCCTCATTTCAATATTAGGCCTACTTCAATTCATGAGCATGTTGTATCTAGGTAGCTTGAGACATTAGCCCCCATTTGGATGAAGGTAAAACCAAACCAACACCACTAGTAGTAACCGGTGACACACGTAGAGATGAAAAAACATTCACCTCAAGAGCATCTCTCAGGTAACTAAGACGACCGGCCGCGTTCACAGCCAATCACAGTTGAGCTTTTGTGTCCTCTACACACATAGGCGCCATCTTGGATTTACCCGTAGCTTTTTCTGAAATCGCTAATAGCAAAAAACGCAGTTGTCTCACTTAATTCAACTCAATACCGATATGAACGGATCCAGAAAGAAAACCGCACACACTATCAAAGGACAGTCGGAAACAGCTGTAAGCCCAACTGTCAACTCAATGGACCGAAAGTCCGCCGGCGGGATGCTAAAGAAACTAATATCGCGACGTAATCAGACCGATAAATATCCTGTGATAACAGAGGATGAGCTGCGGGCGTTAGGGACAGACATATCCCCAGACCACGTCCTGGGGCTCCGTGCGGTCACCGAGGGTGTGTATCTATTAATTTAAAACCCAGCGATACTTATACAATCCATATTTGCTTATTTCTGTATGTATTTAGCTACATATTGCACTTGGATATCACTTTCAGACTATCTGTGTAAGCCCGAAGACAATGTGTACAACGTTGACTTCACCCGGTTTAAGATTCGCGACCTGGAGACGGGCACGGTGCTGTTTGAGATCGCAAAGCCACCAAACTGCGGTAGGTCTCACTACTTGTTGTTGTCTCACTGTACAGTGGATGTTGGGCAGAACCGTCAACTATGACCTCTCTGCTTCAGATCACCTGGCATATTTAAGTACTAATGTATCATCAATCTAGTGAATGCATGACGTATTATATTTATTATTAGTTAGGGTTAAATTATGATTCGAAAACATTAGACGAGTTAACGCTATTCTACCCACTTAGAAAATGAAAGTAATGGAAGTGAAATGTTCTATTTTTCTAACCATCCACCAAGCACATTTTCACATGTTGTTGTTTTACTGTGAATGAAAAAATAGACCCGTCGGAGCATGAAGACGTGGTTGGGGATGTGGACACCAGTGCTGGCCGTTTTGTCCGGTATCAATTTACCCCTGCCTTCCTTAAACTTCGCACTGTTGGTGCAACGTAAGTGACGAAAAGCTGTTTAAATAATTGAACCCAAGCTCATTTAGCTAATTTAATATAAATGTGTTTCTCAAGGCTTAACAATGGTCTCCCCTTCCCTTTTCCTCTTCAAACCCCAGTGTTGAGTTTGCAGTCGGGGACAGTCCTATTAACAGCTTCCGTATGATCGAGAGGCATTATTTCCAAGGGCGCCTCCTCAAGAACTTTGACTTTGACTTCGGATTCTGCATTCCCAATAGCTGCAATACATGCGAACACATCTACGAGTTCCCCCAGCTTCCAGAGGACCTCAGTGAGTTGGGAGTCTATACGTCTACGAGTGTTATTCTCCATTCAAACATTTATATTTATATTTTAAACTTACCTTCTTCCCCCCACTCTTTTTCACCAGTACGCCTCATGGTAGAGCACCCGTATGAAACCAGATCAGACAGCTTCTACTTTGTGGACAGCAAACTTATAATGCACAACAAGGCAGACTATGCCTACAACGGGGGTCAGTAGAGGCTGATGAGGCACAAGGGACCAGAACATGTGCATTGATGACACAGGTTTGAGGATGTGCACTCTGCAGAGATGTTGTTAGTGGCAAAGGGTTCTTTCTTACACATTCATCCCTAACATGGGAAACAGCATTCTTCCAAAATGACACCAAACTGGCTTCATAAGATGTTCATCATATGTTTATCGACGCTACAACACTGTCTAAAACGACTGAAGAACGAATGAAGAAATAGTCTTTGAGCTGTTGGATTGTTATGTTATGTATTTGACTTTACTGCTTTTTTAACTTGTTCTATAATGCATATATACAATAAGTGTCAGGAAGTAGTCTAGTCCAGGAAGTAGGTTTGATATACTCCAGTCAAACATGTTGGTAGATATCACTCTGTATGTTGATTTGACACAACCTTTAGTATGTGATTTGGCACTACCTTTTTGTATGTGGCTTGACATTACCTTTTCTACGTGGCAATTGTTAATCCCAAATGGAAGGACACAGGCATTGGCCAGGGTGTAATACAGTATTGCCAAGAATAGACTGTTGTAGTGCAGTTAATCATTAGCTATTTTAGTTATATATTTAATTTTCCATTCGTCCCTGTGCTCCACCATATGTCTAATTATGATTCACTTTGAATTGTTGATCCCTTTACTTCACCCTTTCTCTCCACCATAGCGTGGGATTCCTGTGCCTTGTGTTCCACACTGTGTATGTAAATCTGTTCAATGAAATTACTAAAACCTTTAATTCAGCAGCGTTAACCCAGCTGTATAACACAGGCTGCACCTCAACCAATAAGCTGAAGACTGTTGTTGTTTTTTCCTGTCATGTGCTCCGTTACTTATGAAATATGTATTTTAATATTTACTTTTTTAAACAAATGAATTTCCAATCAATTACTAGTGGTCTTTTTTCAATTGTTTTTGGAATATCCCTTAAAATGTGACTTTTAATTGATATGTATTATGATTGAAGGACAAACTTGTTAGAACTAGTTGCAATCACTTAGGCCATTACAATATACAAATTATATGATTAGCTATGGTCATTGGCATTAGTCTGTGCCAGCAACATTTCTGAGTTATCAGAAGCAAGTGTAGGTTCATAGTAGATTGGTTGACGTTTATTAGAATGGGCTACATAGTTATTGTTATTTTTCAATATTGATACATTCAGATTCATTCAAATCCTATGAATATATGTGGGTCCTAACTGCTTTGGTATTGTGTGTTTGCTCGTCCATAATTTTAAATCCTAAATTCATGTGTTGGATTTTTGAGGACTACCTAAAAAGCAAAAGGTACAGTTGCAATACCTTCTGTTTGTTGATGTGCCAATATAACAGAACAGACACCATTACCCAGAGTTCGTTGCGGCGAAGCAAGACAACACGTGTTTTCATCATGGCGGCCTCCGGTAAAAAAGCATTGACTGGGTCTGGTGATTCAAGTAGCAGTGAAGATGAAGATTTGGAAAAATTTAAGGAAGCGGTTTGGAATGTGGATGGTCCCAAGAACACAGGTAACCTTATATATACGTTTCGGGGGTTTGACCATGTCAAACCGTCATATGGATATTTGTCAACAACTTCTACGATAAAAGCAGTGCATTGATCAACCAGTTTCCAAATGCCTGACGCATAGTATATTTCTATGTTAAACGTGAAATGCACAAACATAATGCCAACGAATGCACTTTAGGCAACGCAGTCAGTTGCACAATATGCAGTTATTAATGGAAGTATTTCTGTGTATTTACGATGCAGGAAAAAAACATCAAGAACCCAAACCAACGCGGAGGTAAATCCACTTGTCCCCTATTCTATTTGACTGTTTTGTGTTGCATTCTGTATGCGTACAGTAACAGTTGTATCCAGTACGAAAGCTAAATACTGTCCGTTCCATGTAGAGCTACTGTTCACCTAGCTGATTTTTAAAAGCTGTTCATCTGACAAATCATACTGTTTGCAATGCTGGATCCGAGATTATTTTTATTCTGTTATAGCATTTATAGAACTACTTGTCACCTAGCTCTGTATATAATTGATGTTTTTTAATTGGCAATGCGTAATGCATGCAAAGTATTCAGTACGATTAGACTGTCGAGCTACCGGTATATAAATAGCTGCTATCACCCAGAAGCAATGAGGGTCCCCTTTGGAAAGTGTTTGCACTCACTCTCTATACATTGTTATTCGAAATAATGAAGGGAATGATGTATAGTCACATTGGGCTGTCTCCACAGGTTGATTGTGTCCGACCATCAACATGACTGTAATGAGCTGCAGGTGACACCAGAGTTTCGTGCACACGTCGCCAAAAAGTTGGAGCATATGCTTGACGGGTACATTGCTTTGATCAAATATTTTGCTCATAATGATCAACACTTTCTTATCATAAAATCATTCACGTAACACATTTTGCTCATCAGTTTTATTTCAGAGAAGCCAGCAGGAGCTGTATCTCACCAGAGCTCAAGCACGTTGGAGGATGATGATCTTGGTACGTTTTTTGCAATATGCAGTATGTTCCTTTTGTTGATAGGCTACTTGGCTTTATAACAACTGTGAAGACCATTTTTTGTCACAGGCTTCAAACTGTTTGCAACATCGAACCAAGGTCAAAGATTTGATGAACCACTATGTCCTGTGAAACGCCGGCGTGTTCCCAGCTCAAGGTAAAAAAACATTTGCGTGGAATTAACCAACAAACATGGGATTTCTACCTTAAATCTGCAGTATCGATCTCAATCCGACTTCAATTTATGTTGACATCCATTTTTATTTGCTGTGGCCGACAGCGAAAGCGACGGAGAGATGGACATGAGGATAAGGGAGGCAGTGGTGTCTGCAGATGAAGTCCTGCGACCACCAGTATGGGAGGTTACCACGAAGAAGGTTGATGTTGAGGACCCATCAGGACAGAGCAAGGAAGATAAGACTGAGTGCCCTCTGCCCAAGAAGAAGAAGAAGAAGAAAAAGAAAGCAACTGAATGTGAAGATGAAAGTGTCAGAACAGATTTTAAAGACCAAAAATGTCAAGCAGAGGAGAGCCCTACTCTCAAAAAAGGAAAAAAGCGAGATCGATTGAAGACCAAGTCTGCAAAGTCTATACCTGATAAATCTTCTCTGCAACCTGGGAAAGACGGCAGAGAGACGGCGGAGAAACAAGAGCAGGAGGGCAGTGCCCAAGGAAAGGTGAAACGGAAAAGGAGAAGAAAACGCAAAGCTGTTGACGAGAGCACAGAGGTTTAAGGGCCGCTTCTGAATGAAGTTTTTTGTAATCCTGTCAAACTGCCTCCAAATACAATAGTAGTTTTGAAGAAAAAAAAAAGTGTGCTTTTGACGTTGCGTTTCAGTAACTGAGGTTATGTCAGTGCTTGTACAAACGTTTTGGATAATGATGTTTGAGTCAGATATGTATCAATTAAGCATACCATATACCTTTATTTGTAATAAAAAATTGCATTTTCATGATTTATTTATTTTGTCTTATAAAAAAAATCAACCCACTTTTTTCTTTGTTCATTTGTGTCGTAATACAACGTGTTAAGTTTGGACGAGGGTGGACCAGTGAAAAATCCATCTACTGTGGTTGTGGCTTCATTCAGATCGTTGTGAGTTCAAAGGGGGGCTGAGCGATGCCAGGTTAATCCTGCCATGCAGGAGGCTCTACTGAGGGGAGGAGGCCATCTGCGTGGGAATGTAGGGGCTGATATTGGTCGGTGAAGGTGAGAGGAGATGAGATGCGTGGCTTTCTGTGCTCTGAGAGGCTGGGTAGAGCTCTAGGTCCTCTGTATCTGTAGAAACAAATCATTTTGGTATTCTCAATGACAGAATTTGATTTATTTAGAGCCATCCTCACTTAAGTGAATCAATTCAATCATAACCAAGAGAAAGTGAGGCTGCAAAAAAACTATTCCGATTTATTCCAAATGTGAACACAACCAGTGCCTATAAGCACAAACACGCCATTCTCATAAGCTATACCATGTTAAACCAGTCGCTACCTTGTGTGGGCGTGTTTGCCTGCAGATGCAGAGTCTCTTCTGCCATGGGGGGCTCTGATTGGTCGTCAGGATCTGCTGTTAAAAGCTGCCATTTGTGGGTGGATTATTTTCATGCAGGTCATTTAAAAGTTTAGTGTAAATGTCCACCAATACTCTGTTGGTTAAATACCTGTCGGACAGCCGCAAGGCTGGTCAAAGCCCCGAAGCTGCTGTCTGTGATCAGCATTGCTTGTGAGAGAAGGCTGGATGATGAGTAATGTGGCATGTCAGACTTGCTGTACACTGCAGTAGGGGAGAAACATTGGTTTTACATCACATACCCCTTTGCAGACATGGACATATGTATATACACTGGGTTTTTGGTAGCCATACTACTTTTTTCATATACTTGTACAGAGGCCATCTATGAAATATATGTCTTAGATCCATCAATCCCTCAACCTCTGTCTAGTGATCTATATCCCTGATCAACACTGCTCTGTGGGGCCTCTTACTGTGGCAGGGCAGTTGGGCCATGGTGGCCATGAAGGGACTGGTCCCCATGTGGCTGGGGAGCGAGTGCTGGGGAGAGGTGTGGAGCTGCTGCTGGAAGGAGATGGGCTGCAGGGTGGTGAAACTCCCTCCCATGTTGTTGATGACAGGTAAGTTCTGCGACTGAGTAGAGGTGAGCCCTGTGGGCAGAAGAAAAAGTCAAGGCTTCCCAAAGATGGAGGAGTGACTGACATTAATGACAGTATTTTTCTACGTTAACGTCTACAGAGATGGTGGAAGACTAGTTCAAGTCTGTCATTCTAGTTCTGGAAAAATCACTCCTATCTCAACCATTACCTCCTTTATCCTACCATTGATCATTTTTTTGTGTATTTCTGCACCTACATTTAAACCTTTCCTATTGTGTCCATAGTAATCATTTTCTGTGTATTGTTTTTATTTAATTCTTATTTATTAGTTACAATATAAATGTTTTATTCTCCTACTATGCTGTACTTGCTGCTGTGACATCCACATTTCCCATTAGGCATCAATGAAGTACCATTCTTAAGTTATCACTACAGTACAGTACCTGATGGCTAATCTACGGATGGGGTTGGCGCCGAGTTTTGGCATCATATACTTTACCTATGAGGAGAGAGGACTCCCCCAGGCTCATGACACTGGGCAGGGAGGCCATTATCAGACCCTGGGACGGCGCAGGCGAGGCCGACAGGTTGTGCAGCGATGTCAGTGTGCTCACCGGAGGCAGGGGGCCACTGCTAGACACCTACCACCGCAGAAGCACACAGAGCTGTGTGAGTCGCGACTGAGCTGCAGTGCTGATTGTATAGGCTGTGCGGGTGGACCGGTGGAAGTACACAGGGTGTGTTCTTACTATTTTAGAATGATGCATGTCCAGGAGTGTGTGGCTGGGCTCAAGTTGGACGGGGCTGGATCCCAAGCGCAGACCCCGATCCCCACCACCGCCGCCGCCGCCGCCCCGGACCGAACCCACGTTGTCACATTGGCTTTGTTGACTGTACTTCATTCCTGGACTAATAACTGAGAATATACCAGAAAAGACACCTGTACCAATGACATTAAACATATCAACACCAGCTATGGATACGGACCACGGTATATCTTTTATGAGTCAATCTGGTGTCATTATTTCCGGACTTCTTACCCTGGTTAGGACTGGGCGGGGGGAGGGGGTTCACGCCGCCCACTGATTGGCTGGAGTACGGGGTATCGAGGGCCAGTTTATGGCGGAAGGCCTCTTCTTTGCGGCGGTTTGCAAACCAGTTGTAGACGCGCACCTCTGTGACCAGGTTGGAGCCCAGACCGGCCAGCTGAGACGGAGAGACACCCCTCTGGATACACTCCGCCCTGAGGACATCACGATACACAAACAATCAGCAGGATCTCTTTTAAACTGAGGAAACAAAACTCAGTAAATCTGAATGGATTTATAAGGCACTTGTTGCACAAAAGTTGAAAGATTAATGTGTTTGGGAATTTTATTGTACTGTAGGGGAGATATATGAGCTATTCTTTGAGTTAAACTTGTTAGAAATGCCATAGCCATCCATCAGCTGTGAGTTCATGAACTGCTCAAAAAATTTAGATTTTAGACGGCTAATTTCTGACCAATCAGGGTGTGTTTTCTCTGATTGGTTCCGTTATCAATCGTGCTTGTCAATCCTAGATGTCTGTGATAATCACCGGTTGCACTCCTCCACTAAACCCTCTCTCTCCTCCTTGCTTGGGTTCTTCTGCCGCTCGTAGGCGTGGAACAGGATCTGTTGGGAGGCAGGCCCCCACTTGAACCGGTTTCTGCGGCCTTTCTTGGTCTCCTCTCCCTGCTCGTCCAGGGACGCAAGGCCATGGCGGGCATTGGTGAACTCTGAAAAACAAAATGGCCTTTCTTTTTATTCCTTTTATTTGTCCAAATGTGTTGATTTTTGAATAGCCGAGATTAGAGGTTGTCACTGGTTTATTTAATTTTTAATAATTGGACCTAGGCGCTGACTAAATAAAATGATAAGAAGTTGGGTCAAGGAACACAAAATTAACAAGAACAACAACAAGCAGCTGCGGTGGTACTCACGCTGGCTAATCTCACACTGCTTCTTGACGTACCAGCTGTACAGGGCAGCTCGTTTCTGGTTCTTCATTGGCGTGCCTTTGTTGAGGTGCTGGGACAGATGGGACTGGTTGAGGCCTGTGGACTCCACCACCTCCCTCTGCGGGAGGTTGTGCTGCTGCATGTAGCTCTTCACCACCTTAGCTACCCGCCACGGGTCGTTCCTACAACACGCGGACAGGGGTACAACAAGCACACCTTTAATTGAGAAACTAAACACAAAACTTCAAAATTGAACAATATTATGAAGTTAATTATATTGTTTGATGGTGATTATGTGCTGTCTTTGTTATTTTGTTTCTCAGTATATATGCTCAAAATTGCGTTGTAATCTATAGTCGTTCACCAAACTATCCTTTTACTTCCAATCTGTGTAGTGAATGGGTTTGTGGATGAGGGGAATGAGGGTAAGTGGGTGGTGGAAGTTTATTTCAATAACAAAACTTTTACGATACAACCATACACCTTCAGGTTATCAAAAGCAACCTATAGTCACGTACCGCAGTGCAAGTAAACATTGGCTTGTAACACCGACTGCTATCTAGATGAATGATCAATACATATAAACTGGTTGGGTCATCTCGCTAGATCTTCGCAGTGGGTGATGGCAGGTAGAAGCCTACGTTAAGTGTTCTGAGCCATTCACCAAGCCTGTCTTCGCCTCCACCTGGGAAAGTGCCAACTTCTTTGACGAGAGACAGCATTCTTGACTATGTCATCAGTGAGGCGTGGCCACCGACCCGGTCACGGTGGCCACAGCGAGAGGTTGGCCAGTCCCTTGTAACATCGTAGAGCAGCAAAGTTAGTGCAACCTGACACGAATCACAGCACAAAAAACGATGTCGATTTTCGGGAAACTCTTCCTCTCATCTGGGCGCTTTCAGCATTCTCTGTCAACGCTCGGTTTCGTCCTTCTCCGCCCCCTCGCCCCCCTCCTGCCAGGCAGATCTGCGCGCGGGCAGATTTGACCAGGCATTTGGGGGCGTGGCAGGAGTGCCTCTACGTAGATGATTTCCCGGAAATGTGAACAAGTGAATCGCAAACGTTGTCCCGAGTGTTTAGCGCTCTGCACATCCACCCCAGACTGTCAGCAGGGAATACGTCGAAATGCATGTACGTCATTATTTGACACTTTTGTATGGTTAAACATGACTATCAATCATTATAACAACGTAGGTCATAAAAGTCGAAAAAGCATAATAGGTCCCGTTTAAGTAAAGACACGTAAGAGCTTCCGAACCTCCGAGCTGTTTTGAAGTTGGCATATACCCCTGTCGCACGGAAGTGCGATTCTGTCGACCAATCAACGGACGGCGTGTGTAGCTCGAACTTGCCGTACGCCGAATTCGGCGACCCATCGAAAAGTGTGACCACAGGGGGCGCTGTTGCATATTTTCTGCAACATGTCATGCACGAGTTTGAAGCGTAGACATGCATGACAAAAGCATAAATAAAAATTAAGATCTCCCCCCAACCCCTTACCTTTTTATTAAAGGTGCTTAATAAATACATTTGATTTGATTTGAGTCGCATTTTCATACAATGGATAGGGTGTTTAGTGTGTTATGGCTCAATACTGCTCAGTCCGGATGACACCTACTTTTGGCGGTGGAAACGTGAGCCGTGCCGCACCTTTGCAGACTGAACTGAACCGCACCCTCCAGTAGAAATTCGCCAATAGTCACAGGGGACAAAGTAAGTGTGTGTGAGCTACTCTTCCGAAAGGAAGCAGAGGGTCTCCCCAAAGCTCATCAACCGTTGGACTGGACCTTGCATAGTGCCGGTGTAAGTACCATATCGGCTCGGCTTCAAGATCGGCTCGGGGTCCGTCGTCTGCTGATTACGTCACACAATACGCTATCTACAGCAATAAGGTTTTTTATGGCTTAAATTAAAGAGCCTGTAATGATCTTTCATTTTGAACATAGACCATTCCCAACCTATCTGTATGGATAGTTTTCTTCTAAAAACAAAACATCCCTCGGAATCATCTTGGCTGTTTCGGTCTATGCCGAAACTAGACATAGACCTACTCGGCTCACACATGTGCTCGCTGTTGCCTCGTGGTTGCTATGACTACAGCCAGAGCTACAGCACAAAACAGCCAATCACAACTGTCCGACGTACAGCCAATCACAATGTACGCCCATTCAAGCGTACAGCCAATGATATTGTGTAACTAATCAGCAGACGACGGACCCCGAGCCGATCTGGAAGCCGAGCCGATATGGTACTTACACCGGCCAAACCGTGGTTTCAACTGGTGAGAGTGCAACCAACGCATAGTCACCGCAGTGCAAGTGAACATTGGCTTGTACCGCCGACTGCTATCTAGATTAATGTGCAATAGGCCTTACGTAAACTGGCAAGCAATACAGTTAAAGTTATGCATATAAAAATGTAATAGATTGAACCTTTTACTAAAAATATTAAAAAGTATTGAATAGCGACGTCTCATCAAACAACGGCTCCAGCCTATTTTTATTTGTCTAATTTGTCTTATTAATATTGGTGTTTGAGTTGTGTTTAGTGTGTGTAAAAATGAATTATATGTCCGTGTAGCGGAGTTTCTAATGTTTAATTTGATTTGTCTATTTCTACATAATAAGGGCAGTGTTGTATGCCTTTTGCTGCGAGAGCATCACGGTCTTCCCAAATCTGGGGACCCTTGAGTTTAAGAGGTTAAATGTCACTGTGTTTGGTTAGTGTTTGCGACGACATCACGGCAGAATGTTCCGTTTGACATTATTATCTTATCATTATTAACACAACGTTTTATTGGTGAGCAGCAGGCATATGGAGAACGGAGATGCGGGGTGTCAGATCCAGGGAAAAGGTCCAACTGGCAAACTGGTTTGGAAATTCCCTCGTCACCCCATGGACCTAAAGACCCGTGCTGAATAACGGGACTGATCGGGAGGACATTCTGCTCCACCAGAAACATCTCTGAATGCACAGAAGGGTGCCCCTAGACTCCCTCTGAACGGCAACCTCCTATGTACAGTATATCAAAAAAAAAAACATCACTACTCAACGACACGGCTGCATGCATGCTATAATCTAAAGTAGTGTAGGCGAGTAAACTGGACTGGACTATTGGGCTAAGGGTTCATTAATTACTTTATAAATGCGTTTGTCTGCAAAACATTTTTATCCAACATTTTCATTGTACTGCTTTGCAGAATGTGCGTCTGAGCTGCGTCTTTCAAGTTTAGTTTGAATTTCGGCGCATGCGCACATTCGGCAAAGCAGGTCAAAAGCATCTTAAAGGTCAAATTTTGAATGAGGCAGAGGTTAATCAGACGGAATCAACGCGTATTCTTCTTATGGATTAAGTTCTGATACTAGGTTAGTCAAATCGCCCTATCATTGGCGAGAAAAAATAATTGTTGATCATCCCTTCTATAGAGTGGCAAAGTCACGCCTCTTCCGGTAGAGCCCATGGGACCTATGAAAGCGAAAAATATGAATGGGTTTCAATGGAGAGAAAGTAATTATCTTCTGGTCCCAGTCTTTATATGCCCCGGATTACACATATGTTGTTGGTGGATTTTTTCCATTTCAAGAGTTTGACTGTTTATTGTGCAGTTGTTCAGTTAGAGGCTGTCGAGGGATGTGACGTCACGCTCCCTGCGACTGGCGCGGACAAGACCGACAATCTCCCCATCGGCATAACTGAAACTCTCCACATGCCCCGTCTTATAATGGTTTTCACCTCTTTCGATGCTTTTTTCCTCCCCTTGGAAAAAAGCGGTGAAGTGGAGCAGAGAGATCGCCAAACAAGGGTGGTGGTGACTTATATCATTCGCGTCGAGAGCAGCAAGTGGCTGTAGTTCACAAAGCGGCCTCACTCAAAACCTAACATTATCAAACTTCCTTGCTTCCTTTTTTGGGTTCTTTGCATAAAAAATTATAATTTAAATCCACAAACAACATATGTGTAATCCAGGGCATATAAGGACTGGGAGCAGAAAAATAATTACTTTCTCCATTGAAACCCATTCATATTTTACGATCTCAGAGGTCCCATCGGGGTCTACCGGAAGGGGGCGGACTTACGAGCTCTATAGAGTGGCGAAGTCACGCCTCTTCCGGTAGGGCTCATGGGACCTATGAGATCGAAAAATATGAATGGGTGTCAATGGAGAGAAAATAATTATTTTCTGGTCCCGGTCTTTATATGCCCTGGATTACACATATGTTGTTTGTGGATTTAAAGGATAATTTTTCATGCAAAGAGTTCGACCGTTTATTGTGCAATTGTTCAGATAAAGGCTGTTGAGAAAACACAACGAGAAAGACTACACGGCTCGTATGTGACGTCACGCTCCCTGCGACTGGCGTGGAGAAGACCGACAATCTTCCCATCGGCATAACTGAAACTCTGCACGTGCCCCGATTTATAATGGTTTTCACCTCTTTCGATGCTTTTATCCTCCCCTTGGAAAAAGCGGTGAAGTGGGGCAGAGAGATCGCCATCTCTGTGCCGAGTTCCAAGGGCGGGTGTGGTGACGTATATCATATGCGTCGAGAGCAGCGAAGAGCTGTAGTTCACAAAGCGGCCTCACATAAAACCTAAAATTATCAAACTTCTTCACGAACATTTTTAGTTTTCTTTGCATGAAAAATTATCATTTAAATCCACAAACAACATATGTGTAATCCAGGGCATATAAAGACTGGGACCAGAAAATAATTATTTTCTCTCCATTGACACCCATTCATATTTTTCGATCTCATAGGTCCCATGAGCCCTACCGGAAGGGGCGTGACTTCGCCACTCTATTGCCAATATAGGATTCGATCGCAGCTTGGTACAAGCCTATCTATGGTACAAGCCTACTGTTAATGTTGATCGTTTTTGTAAAGTATTAATAAAACGCACATTTTATACTCTATATATTATTTTTAATTGATACTGTTATGTTATGCTAAATTCCATTAGCTAGATATAATACATTCCATGCAAGAGCGACGGCCCATCAATTCGAGGCATATTCCACTCGTTATCTTTTGGTCAACCAAGGATTCATTAATTTTCCCACATGTTGTTAATGCAACAGTTTTATTGTAACAACGTACCAATCTTCAAATATTATGGAATTGCAGTCAATGTTTCTAAAATGTTAGGGACAAACATTCACACATATACACGTACGAGCCATAAAAAAAGACCACGGCTTTTCGAGAGGAAGTAAAAGGAGCCGTGTTGACTGAGGGAGATAAGTGGAGTGAGAGCACACAGACCAAAGTCCAGCTCTCCCACAAATTACTAGTCAACACTGTTATGTGACGGCTTTATTGCTGAAGGACGGATATACTAAAACACCAGTTAGCCAAATCAATGCATGAAACATGCAAAAACGTATATCAATATTATTGCATCAAAGTCCTGTCCTTTTTTAACTTTAAATCATTCTTGATTTTGTGTTATTCTGAACTATAGTAACAATAGGTAGCCTATAGTTACTAGTATAAAGCTATTCAATCTAGGTAATAACCCACCAAAACGTTTTTTTACCTTACTTAAGTTAGTTACTTGTCAATCTGTTTCATACATAATACGAAACAGCTATTATATAAGAAAGCTACAAATAACCAAATCAATCCTTTTGCTAAGGCCTTGTGTAAACAGTCTCTGGTGAGCCCAGCCCTTTTCATTAATCTCAACCCATGCATGTATGGCTCATTTATTAAGAAATGGTCAGCGAATAATGATGAGGGTGGGTAATTAGTAACTAGAAAAGGAGGAACTGTCTTTAAATTCCCCTTCGAGGCCAGGAGGGATCGCAGAAAGAGGCACGCCGAGAGGAGGAGCAGGAGGCTGCGAGTGGAAATGACGGGAGAACTGGATAGAAGTGGATTTGCAGGGGGATTTTTATACGAAGTTATAACCCTTGCTTCTTTAATTGTACTCTTTGACTCATAACTTTGATCAGGAATATGACAAGGAAAAGTGAAAGAGTAACAGCCATTGCCTTTTCACCATTATTTTTTTGCTTTAGCCAGGCTGGGGAACGCTGTGAAAGAGCGGTAGTGGAGCCCTGCGTTCTGAGGGAGCGTGAACCGAGAAGAGGGAGACACACTTACTGTAGCAGCTGCTCCACCAGAGCCCTCTGCCTGGCCGCCTCTTCTGGGGGAAGCTGCTCCAGCTCCCGGAAGATCGGCGGCGCAAAATCTATCTCTCCCTCCGAGCTCTCTCCATCCCCCTTCTCGCCCTTGTCCCTCGCCGTCCCGTCGGGGGTCTGCCGGTCCCGCTCCAGCTCGCCCAGGGCCTGGACCAGGACTTCCCGGGACAGCCCGGAGCCCAGCAGGGCCCAGATCAGCTGCTCCTGCAAGGCGGACAGCCGGGCCCCTCCAAACGGCTCGCGCTCGCTCCTACACTTCCTCTCCTCTCCCTCCATTGCAGCAGACGGTTGATTCGTTTACCTCCAAACACACACACACACTCACACGCACACACACACGCGTCGGGCATGTGCACGGGCTAGGGCGACCACTGAGCCTCAACCTTTGGCCCCATTAGATCCGCAATCGCTGGTCAGCACCTGTTCCAAGAGAAGAAGGGAGATACTTTGGTTTATCGTAGGGTCCTCATGACTCGCCGTCTCTGGTCGTGTGTCCCTGAGCTGCCCGGGTTCGACTCCTGGAGTGGCTGTTTTGCCTCAAAGGTCAATATTTTTGTTTTACCTTCCCCTGTCTCCCCCCCACCCCCCTCCTTTCAGACAGAGAGTGAGGTGAACTTTGTTCCCGCTCCCTCACTCCCAGACCCTGGTCAAAGTGCACCGTGCAGAGTCATAAATTAATTAAAAAAGGTGTTCACAGATCACACCGAGAGCTACGAAGGCAGCAACTTATCTGTGTGTGTTTCTCGCTCTCTTTCAATCCCATTTCTGTAAGTCTTTCCCTCTCTTTCTCCATCTCCCTTTCTCTCTTTCAATCCCTCTGTCTCTCTTTCAATCCTTCTCTCACAAACATCAATCACTTTTCTAATGAAAAGTTTGTGAAAGGAGTTCACACTTAGATACAAATGTTTGCGACAATAACTCTCTCACAAGCACACACACACACACACACACACACACACACACACACACACACACACACACACACACACACACACACACACACACACACACACACACACACACACACACACACACACACACACACACACACACACACACACACACACACACACACACAATATCACACAATCTGCAGAGTTGTAATGTGCCTATTCAGGTGGACTTGACAGAGGGGAATCTCAGGACGTGATTATCGTTGTGAACCACCAGTGGGCAGTGTTGTCTACTCTATACCTCCGGCTTTGGTTGCAGCTGCAAGTCGCTCTGAAGCCAGACACAGTTCCGTTGATGTGACGTCTCCTTTGGGAAATCCATGTGGGAAATCCATTCCAACGCGTTTGAAATCCTTTCAAACACTGCATCGAGAGCGTCCGGGTTGAGTCCCGACACCCAAGAGGGATGTGACCATCGACTTGGCACCATCTTGGCACGCTAATCGTTCCTGTTTTGTCATCCCACCTGTTGATGTGCTTCCTCTTGCTGCTTGCGGCTGCTTCGCTGCATGGGTTTTTCCTTTTGGTCAACACAATACATAGAGATCCCTGATGAGTTAACTACACCCACTCTCTCTCCTTCAGAGAGACTATCTTCTGACCTTGACAGATTCATATCTCTCGGGGGCACCTTTTGGGTTGGTTAGATGTTGAGACAAAATATACCTTGCTAACTGCTCCAAATCACTGTCGAATGAGTTCCTGGATGATTGCAGCTTGCACTGTATATTTATAGTGCTGGATATTTATTTACCCCATGTATCTCTACAAGTTGAAAACATTGTCTAGGAAAGCTTAATTTCTCCTCCTCTGCTATTCGCTATCTTGCAGACATTGTGTAAGATGACTGGCAGTGGATTCAGAGACGTGTCATGAAAACGCAGGTTGGGGATAGGCCTCTCACAAGGATCCCAAGAGGCAGGCGATGGACATTTGGTATCGAACCCAGTCCCATTGGCCAGAGGCCTCTCCGCTCTTCCTCTCTCCGGTGTCCACTGTCCAGCCGAGAGAGGAAGAGGGAGGCGGGGGGGGAGAGAATGGAAGGGAGAGAAAAAGGATCATCCACACAGTGCTCCTGTGTCTCTCGGCGGCTCTCCCTGCGTCACCTGCTCTGTCACCTGCTCTCCTTTCCTCTTTGGATCACCTTGGTCCCAGGTTCAGCCCACCCGCCCCCTCCCTTCCTATTCCCCCTGGGAAGCCTGCGTTGCACTGTAGCTGGACGGGGGGGGGGACTACGACGACACAGAGCTCCCTCTATCTCCCCCCTGATACATACCACTGACCTGTAATTAAGCCCCATTGTACTATTCAGAGGGACGCTCCGCCCAAAAAGGGACAGGGGGCACTGTGCAAGAGGATTTTTCACATAGCCCCCTTGGCTTCACCTCCTCACCCCACCCTGCCACCACCCAGCCACCACCCAGCCACCCTTCAGTGTTCACACACAACGGTGATTAATGCACGTGGAGAAATGGAGGTTGATGGGGGGGCTGGTTGCAGGGAGCAAGGCAGCCGCGGCCGCTGAGCCTTGGTTCCCTTCCGCTCGGCGAGGTATTCACAGCCTGGCTGATTGTTAATGAGATAGACGCAGGGCTCCCGTATATACCGCTCATTAGCAGACCTCTGCCGCAGCAAAGCCTTTCTGGGGCTGCCAATGCTCCTGTTCTTGCTCTCTCTCTGTTGCTCCGTCTCTCTCTGTCGCTCTGTCTCTCTCCGCCTCTCTCTGTCTCTGTCTGTCTCTCGCTCTCTCTCTGTCTCTATCTTTGTTTGTCTGTATTTCTGGATCTCTCTAACTTATTATCTTGGTCTCACAGAACTCTGTCTTTCCACTTTTCTCTTTCTTATATTATCCATCTATCCATCTCTCCTTCCTGCTCTCTTCTTGCTCTCTTATTTTTCCTCTCTCTCTTGCTCCCCCAAACACACACACACACACACACACACACACACACACACACACACACACACACACACACACACACACACACACACACACACACACACACACACACACACACACACACACACACACATCCAGGCTGGTAGTCTCTGCCTGTAAGAGAGCCCTTGCCACACTGCCCCCACCCCACCCTGTTTCAACCCCATTGATCATGCATGCAGAAAGTTAACACACCCACTTTATTCCTGTTCAAATAGCCCCCTGTCCCACTTTTGGGAGCTTCATCTTTTTATGAGCCGGGCGCTTCAGACGGAGCGGACAACCCCAACAACAACATGGCCCCCTCCCTCACCCCCTCACCCCCTCACCCCCCAGCCTCTCGCCTCTGCTCCCACACACCCCCACAGTGAACATGAGCTCTGTGCTGGAGTAGTCTTCTCCTGCGCGGTAGCAGCGGTATCACCGTGAAGTTATGTGGAGAATAAAGCCAGCCACTTTGACGCTTCAGTTCTATAGTTTGTAGTAGAGTTCCTATTCTGTGGTTTGAGCGGCTCGAGCTGCATGGTGTTCCACCAGGTAGGTCACATGATGTTGAGCCAGTATTGAGAAGATTAGAAGGAGCTGGCTTTAGCCCTAATTAAATACTTACGACTTTAGAATGAATGAGCACAACGCTCAGACCTCGGGATGTCCGACACTACATCAATGTGTTGGCCATATGTTTGTGCTATACGCTGATCAAATAAGTAATAAATAAAACAGTAAACACAAGCACGTACAACACGCAAACACACACATGCACACACAAACAAACACAAACACACATTTCAACATTCTGCTGAGTGATATAACAATTCAGTTCTTGTATCACTTAGTAGAATGTTAAAGTTTATAGTTTAAGTACATGATTACCACAACAGGTATTAAGTAGCCCGATGTTTTGTGGTTTGTTCACAAATAATGTTGACACAGAAGAATGATATCCAACAAATCCCTAATTAGTTTACAACTCAAAGGCAACATATATACTACACGACGGATGCAAGTGGACTGCTAAGTAGGATGAGGAGGCACGAGGGACGAGAAGAGGTGGAGTCTCGGCCAACTCTCCTTCTTGAGTCTCGGTGCCTCTAACCCTGGGCCAAACCCCCTCCCCATCACCACGCCACTTGTTTTCACACACTGTAGATCCGACCGAAGATCCGAACATACACGGCCACATAATGGAGACGGAAGGGAGCCAGATCAGCCTGTCGTCCGCGGACTCCCCTCACGACCCCTGGTAAACTTTATTCTGCATCTTCTCAGCCTAGGAGCCTGTTATCTGCTCCTCGGCCCCACGGAGGGAGGCGATGCGCGAGCCGGAATTTTTATGAATGACGTCCTTCCTTCGGACAGAGATCCTTCTTTCGTTGACTCGTGTAAAATGTTGTGAATGGTTGTGGAATACACGTTTTAAATAGTTTTATAATGTTTATAATGTTTTATATCGGAGTAGTTATTCTAGTATTAAGAACGGTTCGTGATTTACAATCAACAAGTCGAAATGGATTAAATCCATATATATGGCACTTTCTTTTTTGTAATAAGGTGATGTTAACATGTCGTCATGTTCTTCTTCCACAGCAAAATGTTTATAGGTGGGCTCAGCTGGCAGACCACCCAAGGTAAGGCTTTCTCCACTTCTACCCCTCAGAAGACGCTGACCCGCTGCTTATTCGTTCTCTGAATATTTGGTGGGAAATCAAAGAAGTAATAGACGTGAACGTATATTAGTATGTCTCAACCTGGAGGCTACCTCTGTATGAAGGCTGGCTTGTGTGCAGAGATATCACATCGTCTATTAACGGGAGCCCATTCGAGGCTTTGGTTTCCCCTCCAAAGTTATAATGCGGATCTCTCCCCGGCTGTGGCAGCTGGTTAACAGTAGATGCTGTTTAAAAGTAGACGCTGTTCAAACAGAAGCACAATAGCCTGCCCCTTAATCCTTTTCAATAAGTGCACTCGAGATTTTTTAAAGCGGAATTACGTAATTGTATAAAGTCCGCTTGGAACAGTTGGTGATGAGCACCTGCTCAAAGTCTACAACTAGCTTTTTTCTATTCTTTTTTTTTTTTAAAGATTTAATCTCAGAGTGATGAAGTATACATAGTATAACAATGACTAAATATGTGAGTTACAGTTCTTTGTGTCTGTTGTTTAAAGTACTGGGAAGGTCAGGGTAACGCTTGGATGTGTTCTGCCTGTTCAGAGGGACTGAAGGAGTACTTCTGCAAGTACGGCGAGGTGAAGGAGTGTATGGTGATGCGGGATCCAGTTACTAAGCGCTCAAGGTGAGAGAGACACACTGGGAGAAGAGAGAGAGAGAGAGAGAGAGAGAGAGAGAGAGAGAGAGAGAGAGAGAGAGAGATTCCCAGTGTGCCTACCTAGGCTACCCTACCTCCAAAGCCTTGAAGATACGGTGCCATAGCGATGACTGCAAGTCCATCATCACATCATGGTCATCATAACAGTTGTAACAGAGTTAACTCTCCTTTCCTCCCCCGTCCTGCTGCAGAGGATTCGGGTTTGTCACCTTCGTCGATCAGGCGGGTGTGGATAAAGTTTTGGCCCAGGCCCGGCACGAGCTGGACTCGAAAACTGTGAGTTTCTCTCTTTGTGTTTTTAAG
>NC_082387.1:22671350-22718850 GCF_031168955.1 Gadus macrocephalus
ATTTCAGCAGGATCTGCTCGTCGGACAGGGAGGCAAACGTTGCAGCAATGGCTGCTGAAACGCAACTTTTATGGGTCAAACTTGGTTAGGGAATATTCTCCACCGTTAACTTCTATATTTTGACGCTATCTGTGAGGCTTGCGATGAGGATAGGGGGCGGGTTTGCATGTGTGTGTGTGTGTGTTTAGGGGTGGCGTGTTGATGTAAGCTCCAAAGTTTTTTGAAACAAGGTTCCCATTCAAGTGTAATTCCGGAGGTGTTAAAGTGCCTGTGTGTGTGTGTGTGTGTGTGTGTGTGTGTGTGTGTGTGTGTGTGTGTGTGTGTGTGTGTGTTTGTATGTGTATGTGTGCGTGTGTCTCTGTGTGTGTGTGTGTGTGTCTTCGCACCCTGCGCAAGGACATTATATTATGCGCAGTGACATCAGCAAAGGTTTATCGGCTTCTTCAGTTAAACCCTTTTGCGGGCTACGCCATTACGCTGACCTGAGAGAGACCGGTGGGGGAGATAACTGCTGCTGTAATTAGTGTGGCTCTCTGTGTTAATAGGATTGGACGAAACAAGCTTGAGTCGTTCTGTTCCGTGTATTCAATACGTCGCCTGCAGACGGCAGCTTTGCCCCCGTCGTCCAATCAGAGCGCTGCTAGTAAGCCGAGGAGGCAGAGGCAGGCACTGTGCCCCGCCAACTGTTGCCTGTTAAGGAACAGAACTGAGGAAAAGGAGATTGGCCTGATTTGATCAAAGCCTCAGGGCATTAGGTGCGGCTTCTCTCTCTCAGCGGGCTGGTGAACGTCCACACACCCATCTTCCAAAATCATCCACCAAACTCTGTTGAGAGGCATTTTAGTTCCATGGCGTTGATAAGGAACAGCGCTGCCATCCTCAGCGCTCTCCTTGTTTCCTTTTGTTTACTTAATTTTCTCAATAGCCAAGCTGCTCTGTCTGTTAAATGTCCTCATAACCTTTTCCCCAGTGGATGTGTGTTGCCGTACGTCTTTTATTTATTTTACTTTTTTGTTTGTGTGTGTGTGTGTGTGTGTGTGTGTGTGTGTGTGTGTGTGTGTTTTGTTTGTTTTTGAATGTGCACAGGAGTGTTGGACATCAGGAAGGTTGGTGACCGGAGGTGACTATCAGAATAGTGAACCATAGCCTCTCTTTAACAGTAGACTGCATCCGATGTTCTTCATCCGAGTCTAGCATAGTCCTTCTCACTACGCTCTCTAGAAAACCTGCAGTGACATTTTGATTTGATTACTTTTTTTACTCTTTTACTCAAGTAGCGCCACTCTGGGTGACCACTGGCGGTTCGCCCTGGAGACTCTAGGTCTCTCTCTACGGTAGAAACAAACCCTGCGCCCTCCCAGGGTTACGGACTAATCTTAGCCTCTGTACTGTCCCGCCGTCTCCTAGTGTTAACCAGCGGTGCAGTTTGGTAGTATTCTAGTTGTTCTCTAGCGTCTGGTAGACCGATGTAGACTAATATAGAGGACTGGAACATCAAATAAAATAAAGTCTGCAGCCTCGTCGTGTGATTGCATTCACGTGGCTCGGTGTGATTCTCTGATGAATTCTGTTCTACTGTTGGGATTTGTAGATATGAACTGTAGAATTTCTAACCTCTTGTTTATGGTGATTCTTTTGATCATGGTGAATGGTAAGAAGTCACTTTGATAGTGATAGTCACACAACCATTGAAGGAAGCAATACAAAATCAAAGGAAGTACTCGGGTGCATACTATAAGAAAGACTTAATTTTGTAATATGTTGTAATGATGGAATATCAGAAATGATATGGAGGTACATCATCCTTATGCAGCCTAATTATTTAATTAGGAGCGTTATGAAATAAAAACAAACAAACACAATCACACACACACATACACACAGGTGTCACTGCAGAAAACTGTCAGTGTGTGTTCATGACTCTCGCCTCTTTTCCCTGATACTTCTCTCACCTGGGGAAAGAAACACACACACACACACACACACACACTGCGCTGTCCCTTATCCCTTATCCGCGTCCTTTCCCTGCTCTGTGCTACCTGGGGTTCAGGTGTGTTTGGGACTGCCATAGGTCATAGGTCACCTGTCAGCAGTAAGAGACAGATCTTAAGAGATGCCTCCAAGGGATAGAAACAGATGTTCTTAGCTGCTCGTGCATCAACGCAGACGCCCAGACGATCACAAACACACTCGGATCTTCCCCCTTTTTATCGGTTCAGAGGGGGTTTGAGCATGTGACAGTGTCGAGGAAAAACACGTTGAATCGACACTGAAGTGGGTGGATCACAATGAACCCTGACGGTGTGATGTGTGGAAGGCTATGACTACCACTGGGTTCACCACATGCTTCTCACATCCCTTCTCTTTCTTTCTATGCTTGCATCTAGATTGACCCCAAGGTTGCTTTCCCACGCAGAGCTCAGCCCAAGGTGAGTTCATATTACAATACGTGTCTGTTATCTGTGGTCTTTTCCCTGTTATAGCCATCACTTCACAAATCACTGCAATGTTTTTTCGATGCGATGACATATCGCATCGGTGCGATGCCAGGCTAAGGTACATGAAGAGTATTTAAAGGACATGCTAAGTTACAGGTAGAGAGTTTAAAGGACATGCTAAGGTGCAGGTAGAGAGTTTAAAGGACATGCTAAGTTACAGGTATAATTCTAACACAATTGTTATTGATAATAGTCGTTTGTCTAAAGGCATGTCTAAAGCAAGATGCTCATGTGGATCCAGTTTAAATGACTTATTCTCACAGTTAACCCAGCATGTATTTATTTCTTCCGACAGTTGGTGACTCGGACCAAGAAGATCTTCGTCGGTGGCCTGTCCGTCACCACGACCATAGAAGACGTCAAGCAGTACTTTGACCAGTTCGGCAAGGTGAATAAATGCAAAAATTAAGTTGTCTTAAAACTACAGAGAACTTATTTTGGTTCCCCCAAAACGAAAATAGGATTGTCGAAGCCGCCATCTTCCTTTGATCACTTTTGGTATCCTAACTGCTTTGCCCAATATTATAAACTCTCCAAATATCAAATGCTGGAAATGTAGGAGATTTCCAGAGCAATAGTAGGGAATGGCTCTCTTAGCAGGGTTTCACTCAGAGCTAGCTCTGAGCTTTCTAGCTGATGTTCTGCGTGTTGTGGAGCTACGTTGAAGGAGCAGTAGAGGGGGGACAGCGGATTAAGTAGAGCAGGAGGAAGGAAGAGATGAAGGAGAGGAATGGAGGGGTAACAAAACGTGGCTGGGGAGCAGCGGGCGAAGTTGGATCCTGAGGATGAGGAGGTGGTGGGGGGGGGGAAAAGTTTTGTGGCGAAGGAGTATAGCGATGAGAGGAAAACCGGGCGGGGGGATTATCAGAATCTGAATTAATCTGATGTAACAGCTGCTCCTACCCCCCACCCCCTTCTGCCCGTTACCGTGGCGACCTGGCTTACCCATTGTCCCTAAGTAATTCAGCGGGTAAGGGGTTTTGGTGTTGAAGGAGGAGGAGGGCAGTGGGGTGTGTGTGTGTGTGTGTGTGTGTGTGTGTGTGTGTGTGTGTGTGTGTGTGTGTGTGTGTGTGTGTGTGTGTGTGTGTGTGTGTGTGTGTGTGTGTGTGTGTGTGTGTGTGTGTGTGTGTGTGTGTGTGTGTGTGTGTGTGTGCAGACGGAGGGTTGGTCAACACAGGAGTTGAGTAGCATTACATCCTGGGCGATCCAAACGCTTTGAAAGACAAAACTATCCCAAAACTGCCCAACCTGTTCCCTTGTGAGTTCCATTCTGAACTCGAAGTCAGGACTAATTCTCATCTCCGTCAAGTTCCTTCACCCAAGTTTGAACAATCTACTGCCGGGTTGAAGAGCAGTGAGCTCTGGAAGGTGCGGGGGCCGATAACAGGTGATGAGCGGACAAAGGCCCCCCCGGAGAGAGAGACAGGGAGGGAGAGGGAGATAGTGAGGGTGAAGGGAGAGGGACAGGCAGAGAGGGAGAGAGAGACAGTCCGGCAGGAGAGAGGGAGAGAGAAGGGGGAGGGACTGGGAGGGATGGAGAGAGAGACCCAATACGGGACGAGAGAGGGAGTTAGAGGTGGGAGGGACTGGGAGAGAGGGAGAGAGAAGGGGGAGGAACAGGCAGAGAGGGAGAGAGACACAGTCCGGCAGGAGAGAGGGAGAGAGAAGGGGGAGGGACTGGGAGGGATGGAGAGAGAGACCCAATACGGGACGAGAGAGGGAGTTAGAGGTGGGAGGGACTGGGAGAGAGGGAGAGAGAAGGGGGAGGAACAGGCAGAGAGGGAGAGAGACACAGTCCGGCAGGAGAGAGGGAGAGAGAAGGGGGAGGGACTGGGAGAGAGGGAGAGAGACACATGAGGAAAGACAAATGGAGCAGAGATGGGCGTGAGGGGCTTTGATTGAGCTATTATGTCTTTGTATACAGCGCCACAAATATTTTGTCAGTATGTACAGCGCTTTGTAGCTCCCTGCTCTGTAAACGACTCAACAGCACCTCCAAAACACTTTTTTTTTGCTGCAGCGTGAAACAAGGTTAGCTCACATAAGAAAGGCGTATTTAAAGGCACCCAGTGCAACTTTCGAGCTTAAAAATAAACATTCAATTTCTAGTCTTTTTTTACACGTAGTAAGTTTCAATAACTCCATACCATTACATACCGACATTTAAGCAGCAAAGATGAGACGTCGTTGTGTGGTGAGAACTGATACAAAATCGATAACAACAACAATGCCGCCATTTTCTTTATTTTTTGTAACCTACAATAAATAAAGCAGGCTTCCAGTCAATGGAAAAATGCTTCTCCCCACCGAGAATTGTTGTTGTTTACGATTTTCTATCAGTTCTCACCACACAACGACGTCTCATCTTTGCTCCTTGAATGGTCGGTATGTAATGGTATGGAGTTATTGAAACTTACTACGTGTAAAAAAGACTAGAAATTGAATGTTTATTTTTCATTGAATGTTTACATAAAGTTGCACTGGGTGCCTTTAACTTACTAGCTGAGGCTAATAGCAGAAAATTCTCTAGCTACAGGTACATGACTTAAAACACTGCTTCCATGACTTAAGCAGTGTCAGCAGTCTGAAGCAATCATGCTAACCCTAATTATTATTTCATGATCATTATTGTTATCTGCATAATGAACGCTCAATAAATACTGCCAATTATTATCGGCAGTATTTATTGTGTTCTCTGCGGGGCCTTTGTTGCGCTTTTCTTCCAGTCAGGGAGCAGAGAGAGGGAGGGAGAGATAGAGATGGACTGGGGGTGTGTAGGGGTGCCAGCCATCATGGAAGTCCCTGATTACACTGCCTCACTGGCCCTTTTGTGTCCTGTCCTGTCTGGGGACAAAGGGCGTGGAAGAGAGTGATGAGGGGAGAATAACCCAGAAGAGAGGAGTTGGAGTGGGGAGGGGGGTGGCGGGGGGCAGCTGGGGAACAGAGAATATTCCCCGGCACCCTGCTGTGAAAATGCCAGGGGTTTGAGCAAGCAGGCGCACTCTTGTAATTAAATCACTCCATAACCTCGCACTTTATGTCTTACCTTTCATACACCACGGCCCGGGGACGGGGGACGCTATCGTCATATTTCGTGGTTATGTTAATATTTATAATTGGAGGAAGGGCGGTTTAGAGGTGACTTTAAGGGTAACAATCTTCGCAATGAAAAATAAAGTATGCCCTTATCCTCCTTTGAGAGTGAGTTGGGTTAGTTTGGCTTGTTCTCGTTGTTTAAGTAATTTTAAGTCATCTGATGTGAGTCTCCGTTGTCCTTCAGAGACCAATTTTGTAAAAACAATATAAACATCATTTAAATGTTGAGCTGAACCTCTCGGGTCAGTCCCAGCCCTCTGCCGCTGGCTGCCCTGGTCCACGGGCGGGGCGTGGCCTGGGGGGAGCAGAGGGAAGGGGTGCAGGGGGGGGCAGAACTGGGGTGGAACGGTCTGATGTGGAGGTGGAGGAGGACGGGGACAGTGGCTTCAGAGAGCCCACGGACCAGAGGCTCCCCTTTCACATGGCCATAGGTCCCTCTCCTTCCTGACCTCTGACCTTTCTGTGGGCCCAACCCCTGGGGGTCCACAAAGACGAACGCAGACACACACTCACGCACACGCAAATTTTGTTTTGCTGTACCGTTCAATCCCATATTGGTGTTTGTGTGTTTGTGTGTGTGTGTGTGTATCCTCTTTCTGTTGAGTGAGCTGCATCCACCCTGCTGTTTCCAGTAAACTTATTATAGATCCAGTTAAAAAAGATAAGCTTACCAACAGTTTGCACCTGTGTGTGTGTGTGTGCGTGCGTGCGTGCGTGTGTGTGTGTGTGTGTGTGTGTGTGTGTGTGTGTGTGTGTGTGTGTGTGTGTGTGTGTGTGTGTGTGTGTGTGTGTGTGTGTGTGTGTGTGTGTGTGTGTGTGTGTGTGTGTGTGTGTAAGTTGGTTGGGGCTTGGGGGGGAGTAAAGAGGTAAAGAGGCAAAAAGAGAGCAAGATAAAAAAAGAGTGAGGTCAATGTATTCCATTAAACTTGTATTTGCACTTTTGTGTGGGTTCGTGTGTGTGTGCGCGTGTGTGTGTGTGTGTGTGTGTGTGGTGTGTGTGTGTGTGTGTGTGTGTTTATATAAGAGACACCTGTGCCAGCTCTTTAAAGAGAGGGAGAGGTCACACAGAGAGGCGGAGGAGAAGGAATTATGGCAGACTGGGCCTACAAACAAAGGCCTCCATATTTCTCTTTGTTCCCTCCTCTCTCTCTCTCTCTCTCTCTCTCTCTCTCTCTCTCTCTCTCTCTCTCTCTTTCTTTTGTCTCTCCGTTCTCCACCCTCTTCACTCTAACCCGTTTTTTTCATTGGATCCAGCTTTCCCTCCGTTCTATATTCCCCTCTCTATGCTGTCTTTCTTGTTCTCTCCCCTCTCTCTCTCTCTCTCTCTCTCTCTCTCTCTCTCTCTCTCTCTCTCTCTCCTCTCTCCTCTCTCTCTCTCTCTCTCTCACTCTCTATCTCTTTCTCTCTCCTTCAGTGCAGTCTCTGCTTGTTTCCCCATTCTGCCACCTGTCACCTCACTGGCTGTCTGCTGTTCATGTCACCACATAGGGACAGGACCCACCTTTCCAATGCCCACCTCTCTCTCTCTCTCTCTCTCTCTCTCTCTCTCTCTCTCTCTCTCTCTCTCTCTCTCTCTCTATTTCTCTCACTCTGTCTGGCTCTTTGCAGCTCTCGCCCCGCCCTCTTTGTGTCCCTGAAACTTTCCCACTATTCATGAATAATATTTGATGTTGGCTCAGGCTCCTGTAAAAGGACTTTTTGTACAGTTGCCATGGAATGTCGAGCGCGGACAGCCGGGGGAGAACGGGAGGGTGGGATTACGGGCCCTCTGTGGGTGGGGTGGGGGGGAGAAAGGCACTTATACGAAGGAACTTAGATGGTTCAGCAGCGACAAACATACACTTTGAAGTGTTGTGTCGGCCATATTGTGCACAACTCATGTTCCAAGCACTTTTTTGTAGCTGGCTCCATTTCTGTTGCTGCTTCCCCCCCCCCCTCATCAACCTGCTCACTTCTAGCAACCTGCCGCTCATCCCTAGACTACCCCCCCCTCCCCCCCGGGCAGCCCCCTCAACCCCTCAACCCCCGTCCATCTGTTGCCTCCCGCCCCCTTTCAGAACTTGAGAAGGGGTGCAGCCGGGCAATATTGCACGTGGCAGAGAGAGAGAGCGAGAGAGAGAGAGAGAGAGAGAGAGAGAGAGAGAGAGAGAGAGAGAGAGAGAGAGAGAGAGAGAGAGAGAGAGAGGGAGAGAGAGAGAGAGAGGGAGAGAGAGAGAGAGAGAGAGAGAGAGGGAGAGAGAGAGAGAGGGAGAGAGAGAGAGAGAGAGAGAGAGAGAGAGAGAGAGAGAGAGAGAGAGAGAGAGAGAGAGAGAGGGCTGCAGTGACGAAGGCATGTAAAAAAAGAAAATCCTTTTTTTCCTCCCCAGGTTGACGATGCCATGCTCATGTTCGACAAGACCACCAACCGACACAGAGGTGAGATGCACTGGGACCCCATTCCCTCTCCCTCTTCCTCTCTCCCTCTCCCTGTCTTGCACCACTGTCTCTCTTTAAGGTACCCCCAGCCTGTCTGAACATCCTCCCCAGATTACTTTTGTATTGCAAGCATTTCCTGTGGAAATCTCTGCAAAGCAATTTTCAAATCATTTCTAGGGTTTTGTGGCAGGAAAGAAAATATAGGGTTTGTTTTAAAACTTTACAACTCTCGGATTGGCCCTTCCCTGTTTTAAGGGTAATATTAACGCAGCCCGGATGAAACCCTTGATACATTTGTGTAACTGGAAATTTCATGCAATTTGGAAAGACAATGAACTCTACATAATTAACGACCCGCTAATTCAGGCATTACTTGAGGACAAAAATGTAAGACGATTTAAAGGCGGTGTGCAAATCCCAAGGGATTAAGAGCCAATTGAAAATGTGGGATATAACTAGAGAACTATAAATCTACAGTTTTTTATATACTACCACTGGCATATATTTGGGAAATGTCTAGCATTACGACAGTTTTGGACAGAGATACACAATGCAGTTAAAAACATATTCTGTACTGAATTAGCTCTGCATTTTTGCACATTTATTGATCTATTAGGTCTTCTGATATCTGCATTCAAAAAAGCTCTTCGCAGACGCTGGTTGCTTCCTGACCCCCCCTCCCACAATAAAGGAGCCGATAGACATGCCTGTATTCAACTCTATAAAGACACACCTACCTTTACACAAAAACTAGAGGAGGAAAGAGGAAAATTGCACATGTACATAATATTAGAATTCAGCTGTGTTAACCCCAGCTTTACCTCTGCTTTACTCAATTGACACATGTCTTATTGTAAATTAAATCCTGGTTATCCTTAAATAAAGATTACAATTAAGAAGTCGCCAAGTCCCCTCCTCAAACACATGCCCACTCCGATCCCCTCCTCCTGTTACTCCCCTGCCTGGTCCTCCATCGACCGGCCAGGCCTGTGCAGCCCTGCTGGGGACCTCCTTCCTGTGTGATGAGCCGGGCCGGTGGGGGGGAGGGGTGCGTAGAGGGTGGCTAGGCTAATTAGCCAGTCAGTTAATCAGGATCAGGATAAAGCTTCTCCATCCCCACCCTGGGTCTGATCGATCATGACAGCCTGCCAGCTTTGGCCCCAGGGCTTCTGGTTGGCAGGGGGGGGGGGGGGGGGGGGTGGATGGCTTAAAGTTTTAGGTTGGAGCAAACCAGTTACTTGACTGTAATGGTTACCGATTGCTAAAGATAGGCTACCATCCTTACAGCAGCTACAGATAGCGATTAATATGCAATGTCAGGAACCATGCAGTATAACAGGTATCTCAGGGGTTCCTAACCTTTTCGACAAGAGGCTTTGAGTCGAGTCGTTGCAGCCAACCTAAAGTACTGTATTCACTGTCACCCTACAGTAACACAGTTATCAAAGAAAAGCCATACCATGGTTCCTTTAACCTAGGTACAATATGCACCCATAAATATTTAAGTAATGACCCATTTTATCAGAAAAATACCATTAACTTTGTTTTTATAACAAACTTTTCTCGGTGCAGATCAGCCGCAGTAGGCCTACCCACAGCCCACAGGTTGGGAATCTCTGAGCTAGCTAGTACTACAGAGTGTTAGCAACTAACCACTAGCTATAGTACTAAAGAGTGTTAGCAAACATATACTGTATCCAACCGCTAGCTAGTACTACAGAGTGTTAGCAACCATATATCCAACCGCTAGCTAGTACTACAGAGTGTTAGCAACTGTACAATCCAACCACTAGCTAGTACCACAGTTTGTTAGCAAGTGTACCGTATGACAGCTAGCCGGAGTTTAGCCATCCTTACAATTAAAGGAACCCATCCCTTTACCAAGTGTTTAAACTCCAATGACCTCTGTGAGGTCACATGAAGTTGTTAAAACTTGTTGAAAGTCTGCTCATCGTGTATCTTCTTGTGCTCCCAACAATAGGGTTTGGCTTTGTGACGTTTGAGAATGAGGACGTGGTGGAGAAGGTGTGCGAGATCCACTTCCACGAGATCAACAGCAAAATGGTGGGTGAGCGTATTGATAGATCTCTGAGCTCCACTGTCAGGGACATAGTCGTGAGCTCACTCGCTGCTTCTCTCTGGTCTCCTCCCGCAGGTGGAGTGCAAGAAGGCTCAGCCCAAAGAGGTGATGTCCCCGACAGGCTCAGCCAGGGGGCGCTCCCGGGTGATGCCCTATGGAATGGACGCCTTCATGCTGGGCATTGGGATGCTGGGTAGGCAGATGTTGATGTCTCTGATGTTGAGGTCCCCTTCTACCCCTTTTACTCAAACCTGTAGAGGACTGATACGTCCAGTCCATCAGCACTCCGTTGTACAGCGGAGTGAGGAATAACAGCATCAATCTTTAACCGGGTTCCCACACTCATTTATTCACTTAAAAGTTCAGTCATCAGCTAAAAGTTGCACAATTGTCCGCAAAGGCATTGAGCAAGCTTGCAATGCCTTTTGAAGATATGCTTTGAGTCTTTAGTGGACGTTCTGTGACGAACAAGAGATATCCGTCACAGAATGAAACACTCATCTACATTACTGAACATGTTTTTAGGCTATCATCGTAATCATTATTTTGAAGGTAGTAGCAACGTTCATGCTTATTCCAACCAAGAGTGGTATAAGCATGTTAACTATCATGCCTGGCTGTCGCCCACCACAATAAGGAATTACTGTTAAATCCAGACAAAGATAAATATTGGTTGGTCCGTTCTGAATTAATTGACGACGCGATGTGGTTCATGTTTCCTTAATCCATTGAAACTGAGATTAGACTAACACAGAAGAAAAACCCTTCTTCATAACATCAGTGCGAACCAGAGAGAGGAATTGGCTTATTTAAAAAAAAGAAAACGGCAAAGAAAAAAATAACTCTAGTAACTATAGTCATTTATTAGTATAAGTGCCTGTAATGTCAAATAAAACTAACCAAATACGTCATGAAAAGAACGACGCAATCAAAGGAAAACTGAAAACTGAATCCCTGCTCTTCGGGGGATGAACCTCACTGATGTTGGTTCATAGTTTGTTTATCATGCTACATGCTAGAGATAAGGATGGCGTTACAACTACGAAATATCAACCTTGGAAATCACAGAAAGGTTATGGACATTATTTTAAAAAAGCCCGGGAAAATGATCATCTGAAACGAGTGGGAACACTGTTTTTAGTCTAATCAATGAGGAAATGCTCTGTTTACTTTGCATTACATTTAGCAGACACTCTTGTTCAAAGCCACCTACAGGAAGTGTATACAACAATGAAAATCTAAGCCGAAGAGTGCACTAAGCCAAAGAGTGTTTTCTAGGAATGCAAAAGGGTTCAAAACCTGTCAAAAATTATTATGACAGGTATGCAAACAAGACAGTTCTAGAACGTGCAAATAGCACAATGATCCATCCATAAAATGTCCCTAGTTTGTGTGGAGGTGGGAACATAGGCAGGGAAAAATAAGTCATATGCCTCTACTGCCATCTACCCTTCAATTTGCATATTACATCATTTATTTGATTCGCTCTCAGATGCAACTGCTTCTAGTTCTTATACCCTTCTCCTAATGTTTAATGTTCTAAAAACTGAAAATAAATAATAATGACATATCACATAATGCATATATCCACTACACACCTATCAGATATCAGATCACCTATCAATTAATATAGTCATTGATTGCATATGATACGTATATAATACGCCACCAACTAAATACGATTTAAGGAATCGAAGGAAGACTGAATAAATGAGATATGGATTTGATTGGACATCCTATTCTGGTGTTTGACGCAAACCTTGATAACCCTTGATAACACAGCTATTAAGTACCTGAATTACGTGGAGAGGGAATCCCCTCTTAGGGTGCACTCACACTAGGCCATCTGGCCGTGGCCGTTGGCCGTCGCAACTGTGGCCTGGCCACGGTAGGCTCTTGTACATACGTCATCACGTCGTAACACGTCATCACCAAGCGTCCGCTGCAAGGACCATAATAAAGTCTGCCACCAGTCAGAGTTTTAACAACAGTGGACAACAACACAGAGAACACAGTTCGCACTTTGCTGAGTCTGTTGCTTATTTGGAGCCATTCTCAGAAAGAGCCCACTCTAGTTCACACTCACTAGTTGAACCGCTTGACGCCATGTTTACCGTTTAATGGGAAAGAAGGCTTGTCGCCTTTATTATGTCCATGGTCGTCGCATGGACTATACGTCATCCAGCTCAGGTTGCGTAGCCGTGCGTGTGCGCGTGTCGGCTCATTAGCATCTGTACCGTGGCGGCCGGTACGAGTGTGGCCAGACTGGCCACACTCACACTGGCAGATTTGAGCACGGTTAGGTGTGAAAATGGCCATGGCCACGGCCAGATGGCCTAGTGTGAGCGCACCCTTAGATGTCCTAACAGCAGGTAGGTGTTGTCACCCACCTGCATTACCCTTGTTAACAGATAGAGGGCAACGCTGTAACACCACATGATTCCTTCACCTTATTCAAACGTTGTTAATAAATGCCCCAATGGAGGGCATCTTGGTTGGATTATTCTGCAGTTCTAGGGATGATCAAACAGCCATCAGGCTGAGCATGTGGTCATCATTATGCACAGCTTGGATCCAACAACTGCTTATACTTCCCGAAGAGTTGACCCTTTTAATTTACTTCTTCTTTATCATTTATTAACCCACATGTTATTGCAGAATAGTAACAGTGTCTCTTTCTTGGTCCTCACAGGGTACCCAGGGTTCCAGGCCGCCACCTACACCAGCCGAAGCTACGCTGGGATCACCCCGGGATACACCTACCAGTTCCCTGGTAATTTACGCCCCACTCTCCCGCAATCAGTTAATTCTGCCCAGTCTCCAGGGCAGAATTAACATTCAATCAGCCTTTATACCACAGATACTCTAGGGTCTATAGCATATAACTGCTTTTCTGATTACAGTTTAATGTAACAGAAAGCTGACAACATCCTAATTAACACCACAACTGCAAATTAACCACACGGAGATAACCATGGCAACCGGTCAAATTATTTTCTTTTATGCGATCGTTCTGCTCGCGCATCCGCCGTGTTGATAAACAAATAATCCCCCTATAGCGTGGCTGCGGTCCACTTTAAAAAAAAAAATAAAAAAATCATTAATTAATTAAAAAAACGGTTAACCTAGTACACGAAAAAAAAAAGGGGTTGTGTAACCGTAGATTTTTTTTTTTAACCGTTCACACCCCTAGTTCAAGCAGGTGCAGAACGGATTAATAATCAATGAAGAAAGAAGGAAAGCGCTGATTCTTCCAGAGTACCTTCATTGTCAGGATTTGATCAGTAACATGAATAGCTATGGGTAGGAATTAAATCCTCTGTATTTCCTTTATGTCCAATCCATGGCCATCTAGAGTCTAGACTTTTTAACTTTGCTATTCCATGCGACAACAGAGCCAATTAATGGTGGAAAATATACTTTGAAAATAATTTACGTTTAGCATCCTCTTTTATCCACTTTTTCACATACATGTCAGGCTGATATAAACCAAAGCCTGCTACTTACGTTTTAAGTGCTGCACTCAAGTCAAAAGAAAAATGGAGACTTCAAAATAGCTATTGGAACCATAACCAGTTGTTGACATTTAACGTATTTCCCTTTTTCAAGTAAAAAGTAAAAGAAAAGTGTATGTGAATGTGCAGCCCCCATGTGTGTGTGTGTGTGTGTGTGTCCGTCCTGAGCACATGCATGCGTCAAGGTCTCACCGCGCTCTTGATGTTTCTGTTCCAGAGTTCCACTTAGAGCGGACCCCTCTGTTGACATCACCCCACCCCCCTGAGCTCACAGGTCAGTCCCTCACTCCTCTGGACTTGACAAGTAGCATATGGTCTGCTTGCTCAAGAGCAGTGCAGCAGCACCCCTGCTGCACTGACACCACTGATGGCAACGAATTGCATACAAATCAAAGATCTTCACTTTTTGTTTGATTGTTTACTTACGTTTGCTGGTCCCCTAGTGTTGGGAGGCAGGACAAGTGACAGGGCTGATGTCTACTGACTACTTTTGCATTAGATAGATTTTTGTGAGACATTTTAACGCCACTTTTCTGGGATGTGTATTTTTCGGTATGTGATTTAATTGGTTGACCCCGTCCTCCTCTGTTCCTCTGTATTGATCTTCCCTCTGTCCGTCTGTCTCTCCACAGCCATCCCCCTGACAGCCTACGGACCGATGGCGGCCGCTGCCGCAGCCTTGCGAGGTACGACGCCATGGCACTGTAATTCATCATCTATTCACTCTTTAGTCAGGCCTTAAGCAACTCACACATTCTTGCAGATTAGAGAGAGAAAACCCAAGACTGGAGAGTCATTGGTGACGGTGGTGTTATTTTGATGTGATTAGGCTCCACCCCCTCTCGCTCAGCTGGGTTCTTAGGTACCAGCAGTCCCGGGCCCATGGCAGACCTCTATGGAGCCGCGAGCCAGGAATCCGCCGTCAGCAGTTACCTCAGCGCTGCCAGCCCCGCCCCAAACAGCGGATTCGGCCACGGCTTGGGGGTAAGACGCCCGGCGACAGGCCCGGTATATTTACATAATCGGATGAGGAGGATGAACAAAGTTCCGTTGTTCTGGTAATGCTCACGCTGTTATTCTCTCACTGCTTTACACTGCTAGAGGTTTGATTTTTACTTTACAGGGTAACATTAAGTGGGATTCAGAAATGAATTGCGGGAGAGTTTGACTCATTACCTATACTGTATCCTAGAAATGAATTGCGTGAGTTTGTTTCAGTACCAATACTGTAACCTAGAAATGATTGACGTGAGAGTTTGATTCATTACCAAAACTGTATCCTAGAAATTAATTGCATGAGTTTGATTCAATACCAATACTGTATTCACCGTTACTCATCTCTGCAGGGGCCTTTGATTGCTACAGCCTTCACCAATGGCTACCATTAGAGGAGCTGGAGGTAAGACTACCTTCTTGTTGTTTCATTATCATAATGCTTTGTTGTTTTTCAGATTAACAGAATAAGAAACACATAACCATAGTGATTGATGTGTGTGTGTGTGTGTGTGTGTGTGTGTGTGTGTGTGTGTGTGTGTGTGTGTGTGTGTGTGTGTGTGTGTGTGTGTGTGTGTGTGTGTGTGTGTGTGTGTGTGTGTGTTTCTAGAGATGTAGACTAAGAGCTGGAAAGACTTCTACTTCATGGTGATCTGGCCGTCTCTGTCTGGTTTTTGACCTCGCAGTCATGACGACCTCCACGCTGGACCCCCCTCCCCCCCAATTATTCACCCCCCCCCCCACCAATAATGGTCAGGCCCCGTTCTCTTCTTTCTGTTTTGACCTCTTGTGGTTAACTTTTCATCATGTTGGGTGGTTTAAAGTAATAATAATTATTAGTTCAATCAGAAGCAACATGTATTTTATTTTTTGGGGAAAAATGTTATGGTTAGAAATACGTGCAAACGCTTTATTTCTACCCTATTTTAATTTCACTGTACTGTTTTTGTGTGTGTGTGGCAATTGTGCTCATTGTATGTGATTGGGCTGTGTTTAATTTGTTAGATTGAGATGTTGTAAAGGAACAATGTTTGCGAGCGGTGTCACCCTGCGCTAAACATTTCAGTGGCTCTCTTCGCTTGCTGAATCATTGTACATTCATCATTAGTGCTCGAGAAATTTAACAAAAGATTTGAACTAAAACTATTTTTCGTAATTTTTCACAAAGGATTTTTTTAACACTTTGTTATGCTAACGATGATCAAACGATAATGCTTACTATAAGCGTAAAGCAAACCCGCTGACAGTCAAATTGTTTGTGTGCTGCACGATACTGTAAAATACTGTAAATACAACTCGGGAGTGGGGGGGGGGAGGGGGTCTGTGGATGCTAGTGTCATTTGTTTTGTTACCAGTTGAACGTTTTTTAGAACCTCAACAGACTGGCTACATATCATCTCACGGGGATTTGAAAACCATGTACAGATGTGAAGAAGAATGAAGGACCGACCTGCAGGAGCAGCTGTGAAGAGCTATCATGAAGCCCATTCTGACTGATTCCACCTGCAGACTGTTTGTATGTGTGTGTTTGTGTGGCCAGTGGACAGCTCTAAGTGATCATACTTTTTGTGTTGTTTACATTTTTTTTTGTGCTATGTACCATTTTAGGAAGGATACTATAGCTTTAAAAAAATTACATTTTTAACCAGATTTGAACTTTACATTAACATTGTGTGTCTACGGCATTTTGTGAGTAGATTTATTTTTCTTCAAAGGTTCAGGTTGAAACTCTAACGCTGTCTCTAAACCAGTTGTTTAATGGTCACTCAACCTCTTGCCACTAGATGTCGCAAGACGACACTTATGACACTGACCGTTACACGGCTGATCCACTGGCTGACACAAGACTGTAGCAATACACACACAGAACTTTAATTTAAAGAGCAAAGATTATTTGGTATGGAGCTAATAAGTTGTTGCACTGGCAGATTGTCTAAAATCTTGTTTTCCTCCTTTTTTCCTGAGTTCAAGAACAAAGCACTATTAGTCTATTAAAACACCAGGGTTTAGATTTTTAACAGTGTTTTCTTGTAATACTGCCGATGTCCCCTGGGGTAGTTCTTATCTTTGTTGACGTCTTCACTGAAAAAAATTACAATCCTTCACAACACTAACCTTTTTCTGTCTTTCTTTAAATAAATAAAAACACTTTTTAAGATTCCTAATAAATTATTTTAAAATATTATATGTATTTGTGTCATGTCTACTCATGGGAATTCTTATTCCTATGAGGGTTTTATTTGTTATGTTATTCATACTTACCCATTTGGTTTGGAAGTAAGCCACATTCACAGTTGTGACAATTCTATGGGCAGATGTAGCAGAGTAGAGCGGGTTCCGCCTAGCTGAGTTCCGAGCTGTCCCTGACTGCTCCTGACGAGCTGGGTGTCTCCTTGCATGGGTTTCACTGCCGTTGGTGTATGAATGGGTGATTGTCAGGCAATAATCGGAAATTATTCTCTGAAATCAAAGCCTCGATGCTCTATCTATCGAATCAGCAACACAGAACACTGGCTTGTGTCTTTTCCAACGCTGTCCCAGCACAGCTATAACAAGGGGAACTATGAGGGCTCAGAGCAGCAGGGAGGGCCTCCATGCATGGGCATCACCTCAGGGGTCATCGCCCTGGGGACCATCGCCGTCTACTCTAGTGAACTTCCCTACAGCGAGAGCGCGACACCTGTTCTTGTGATCAAATGCCGGTGTTCCTTTGTTTCCTCGAGGGAACATGAAAAATAAGAATTTGAAGAATAAAACTCAATGAAGATTTCAAAAGTATATTATTATAATTATTTTGTTAATAGTGGAAACTTTATCTTTTCAATTAAAAAAATATGTCCTTTTGTTAAATACAGAAGCACATTACTGCCACTACAGCTAAATTAAAACGGATCAGTATCACGTTATAACGGGAAAAGTTGATCTTTATCACAAGATGTTTTTACGTTATACTAAGGTATTCTCACGTTAATACAATATACAATCCTATCACATAATAACAATTTACTATTTATCACGTTACAAACCTGATAACATATACTGTTATAACATGAAACGTTCACGTTTAACGTGATATTGATGATTTGTCTTTTTTCTGGAGTGCCCGCTTATAGTTTAAAGTCCTCTGATTCCTTCTCACTGATCTGACCTAACTGTCTTTGAACAATGCTAGCTTGCTCTTCTGTGCCGCCTCTACGTAGTAGTAGTAGTAATACTACTACTACATGTAGTGACTACGATGTTCATTGTTTCTCATTTGAACAAATATTCAAAAGTCAAGATTAATGTTGAAAAATGGAAACAAAACTGGTGAAGACTGTTACTAATACTTCTACAACAACTCCAACTCCTCCAACTCCTCCTACTCCACTGATATTAGAAATCTCTCAATACTGAATCAACTCAGCTGTTTTACTGAATCAATGCTCCAAATTATTTAACAGGACCGATAACTCTTCAAAGTTGTTTTCAAACCCAAAGAATGGAAACTATGCTTTATCATAGTATACTAATGAATATGCATGAATATGTTTTTGGGGTTGTAGACGAAGGTCTGGCAGGAAGGATGTTAAAAACAGGATGAAGGTGAATACACATAAATGCTTCGATCAATTCTTGAAGAGTAGTGGAGGGATAGAAACCGATGTTTGACAGGGAGTTGGATTAATAACAGGATGAAGGTGAATACACATGAATCAACTAGAAGTGGGGGACAGAGAGGTGGGTTTTGCAGTGGGGGAAAGAGGGCAGGGAAAAAGGTGTCATCAACTAACACATATAACTACCTACAACACATTTAATGGAGCATGGAGGTAGAGATGAAGTGGGAGATATCTGTAGTGTAGAGTAGGCCTATATATATACTAGTAAATCCAGTAGAGGGAGATGGGCGCTAAGTGTTTTGACTACGTCCACTCACTGAGTTCCCCTCGGCGTTCTTTCCCACAGGAACCTTTGTAGTGGCTACACTAAAAACAGACAGACGCAGCAAGGCGTTAACAGAGAAAGTGTCGCTGCATTAAGGAATTTACATCAGCGAAATGCATGCAATGTCTTAGTGTAATAGGGTAGTATCAGTATTAATGTCAGGTGGAAGTCTGACAGGGAAAGTCCAGGCGTCAATGAAAAAAAATGCTACGATGTTGAGGTGAGAAAGTAAGGGTGTTGCTTGCTCGCTGTGGTAAGGACTGGGCCTCAGTGGTATGCGCTCTACCCGGTGAAGCACCGGGGCACCCCAATTATTCGACAGTTGAGAAGCATTTGGGACTTAATTCTGGGGGAATATTTAAACAATTAAAAATAACTGAACTTTTCTTGAAAGGGGAGATCAAATTTTCAAATTCTCACTGCCCAGTGACGGTTTATGAGTCAGTGGGCCCCTGGGCCCAGACGACGAGAAAAGGCCTCCCCCACCACCCAAACATTTTATCTAGCATTGACGTAACCGTTAGCATTGTAACCGTTCCTGTCCACAGTCTAACAAGCTCTATTGACACATCCAATTATATCATAGAATTAATAATATAATAATAATATGGCATATAACAACCCATGGTGGTATATGATTTAGGGGCCCTACATCAGGGGCCCCTAAACACACACACACACACACACACACACACACACACACACACACACACACGTGACACTCGCACGGCCGTAGGACATTGCCGGGCCAAATTCTCTGGGCTGGAAAGGCAGAGAAAGGGGATGTGTCATCTCCCTTTAGGACGACATACGGGGAAAATTCCAAAACGGCACGTCTGAGTTTCGTTTTTTCAAAGGCGGAGCAGAATGCCTAGTGCTCGTTTTACACCCAATGACATTTCTAGCTACTGGGGAGCATAGGTAGGCTAGGGGAACTCATATTAATGTTAGAGAACCTCAGAATGTGAAATTTTCATGCCATGGGATCTTTAGGGCCAATCCTTATTTTTGTATGATCTTTATTAAATATTTCTCTTTATTAAAAAGAGTAAGGTTTTTGAGACATCCAGATATTAAAGCGCAGGCATTGTGAATATGATCTGCAGACAGAAACAAAATGGTAACTCACAATGTGAGAACTTGATGGTCTCACAGAGATAACAGAATGAATGACTAACCCTTAACGGAGTGGGTGCAATTGTATCAGATTATTTATTTATTTAGTTGGGAAAGCTGACTGTATGGTATATTTAATATAACACACTTAAATTAATCTCCGAAAGGAAATTCTGTCTGCAACTTTTACCCATATTTCCAACAATAGGTTGTGTTGATCCCAGTTGATAATTGAATGAAAAGCTCCTCAAATAATTGATTAAAATAATCACCTACAACACACACTTTACACACACACACACGTTTGTTTTTGATCAATCGAGCGAGAGAGAATTTCGGATAGTTTTTGCTTGTTGTTACCATGTTAAATCTATGAAAATACTGCATGTATTGCCTGCAAAAAAATTACTTGAGGAAGAAAACAAATATGCTCATTATTAAAAAGGAATTAATCCTGTTCATAACAGGGCTGGTTAGCCACAGCCAAAAATCTGGAGGTCCTCTTCATATTGATTCAGTTCAGAGTCCATGCAGCCAGTAGGACCACAATCTGGCAACAGCTCAAGAACAGCATCCAAGTCCAGAGGAAAACGGTACCTAGAAAACATCAAACACCCCACATCACAGAGGCCCAATCCCACTTCTGCGTCCACGGAGAACCACGTTGCTACTCAGAAGACTGCCCCTTGTGCCAGTCGAGGATCTATGAGGATCTGTGTGTTTGTAGACAAACTACAGTCTTGTTGGGATGCTGCTGGCACAGGTTTGGAATAAGCATCTTTAGAAATCTAGAGGGCGTTATTAAAGGTGTATTCGTTTCCCATGGATGGAGCTACTTTAACCAAGCAAGACAATGGAAGCGGTTAACGAGAGCACATGCTCCCCCAATTGGAGCACAGCAGATATCTCTGTGTATCTCTTTGAATGTACAAACACGTGACTTCTGGAGAATTGTATTGCAAGCATTTCACAATCAAACCAGGACAGTAAATAGGACTACATTTGGATATGGGGGGGGGGCACACATTCAGTTTGTGTGACGTCAATTAGGCCGTGCAGTCCTCACAGATGCTTGAAGCATAAATTGCTCATCACAATGTGTTTCCTGTGTAAAATATATGTTATCAGGGGGCCTTCCTTGGTGTATTTCTAGGCTTTTTTATGCACTCTGGCACCTTATAAACATTAAAAGTACATGTCTTATTCATTTATAAAACGTGTGAAACTCAAATTTACTGAATTACTTTCCAGATTAAGTTTATCCAAATATAAGAAGTTGTAAGTAATTAGCTTTAATTACTTTAACGCATGATCAGAATGACTGATAAATATCCCCGGTGCAAAGTTTATATTAATCTTTATTGATTTGTAATATTTTGGACATTCGGGGCTGAAGCCTAACGATAAGGCTGCAGGTTACAGAAACAACATCAAATGTTCACAACTAAGTATGTTCTGGGCCCTGAAAACATTGGCCGGAGAGGGGAGACTGACCTGACGTTGTCATTGGAGAGGAGCTCTGAGCCACGGGAGCCCTGCACTATGAAATGGGCGTCCTTATGAAGCTCCACCCAGCTGCAGGTGGCCTTCTTCACCAGGGCCACCTCAACGCCTGGCCTAACACCCTCAAACGCTACCCACACACAAGCACACGCACGCACGCATACACCCACAACCACACGCACACCCGCACCCACACCCACACACACACATGCAAGTCTTTAGTTTGTGAGCAAAGTCCAGCTAGGATGGAGTTAATGGACATTAAATCTCACCTCGGTCCTTTTGTTTCAGGACTAGGACTACGATGGCCGTGTAGGTCATAAAGTCCCCTTCAGCCACTGCAGACTTAATCTTTACCTTGTACGCTGGAGAAGGAAACAATCTATTAGCAATGCGTCTGTCTGTCTGTTTCTGTCTGTCTCTCTGCCTCTCTGTATGGCTGTCTCCCTTACCATATTGGATATGATCATAGCAGGTCTCCAGGATGCGTTCTTCTGCTGTAAGGACGGTGCCGTTTCCTCTATACGTGGCGCAAGCGGCTGGAATAAAACACACGTTCATTCTCAACAAACATTTACGATTTTTCGGTTGTTTATTTGTTGATCCACCAGATTTAACAGCTGAGGCCTAAGAGCTCCATGACGGTACCTTTCATGCACTGACACTCCTTCCCAAAACACAGTCGCTGTAGATCCTCCTCAGCAAACGAAAATTGTTTTTCACACACACTGCCTGTAAGATAAGGCAAAGAAACCAGGGGATTTAATAGCACAGCATTGGCAGACACTTGGGGTCTAAATGGATGTTGCTATGGATTTCATGGAGCATGGAGAGATTGGCACATATATTTTCTTTCTAGTATCAATCTATCCCTCTCTATCAAGATAAAATAAAAAAGACCCCCCCTCTTCATCATACCCCATCACATTTCCTTTGCAAAAAAAATAAAAAAGTCTGTTTTTATATTGTCCTGTCTTGACATCGACCTGTGCGGTGATGTCTTGACCTGACATCACAGGACCAATTCACAAATGCGTGTATGCTAGTCTGCAACCTCCCAGTTCCTTTTTTGTTTTCCAAAGGCGGTTATCAACAGATGTAGACCAAAAGGCCTCTAGACACAAAAGGATAGACCTACAGCCAATCAGAGCAATGGAAGGTGTGACATATCAGTGGCAGCCATCTTGGTTTGTTTATGAAAATCCTCAACGACGCTCAAATAGAGCACTCCTCTGTACAGTTATCGTATTAAACCCGCACTTCAAATAAACCGTTGTGATTGGCTCAACCCTGTCCAGGTCGGCTGGAAATCTGGACGGAAGGGAACCCAAATGCATATGCCAGAGCAAATGAATAATGAGCTCACAGATTTGTCTTCTGTTAGTAGTCTTATCTCAGAAGGCCAAAATAAATCACTGTAGGGGTTCATAGTAATACCAGGTGTTTACCTTGAACCTCGCTCTCAAACACTCTGAAGATGGACTTTGCCGCTGCCACCACGTTAAACTCTGCACGGACCCGGAACCCTATACACCGGAAGATATCAGACGGTACCTAAAGATGAAAAGACAGGACCATATCAGAACCTAGCAACCAGAGATTGGAATCCATCAAAAATTAGCAGGACATCAGCACCTAGCAACCACAAGAATACAAAAAGTAAGCCATCAATGGCAACTCAACACACATATCAATACCATGGCACTCCTTTCCATACTGTATTTAAATGTTTAGCTTTTTTTAGTGGCTTGCATACTGACACAACAAACACCCAAAAACATGAATATTGAATGTTTGCCGACGCTGATTTGACATGTTCTCCAACAAGAACCCGACAAGCAAGCATGTGCCTTAAGGTCTTCCTTTTTAACTTTCTTTCCTGCATCAACTTTCTATAAATCCTGTTTGGGGGCATTTATTTCATTTAGAGTAAGCCTAGGTGTGATCATTTTAATATTGCTTATTTATTATGTGAGGAGTGGTTAAATTGCTACATGTTTGAAAAGGCTTTTGTGTGCGTGTCTGTATTTATATATATATATATATATATATATATATATATATATATATATATATACTGTATATATGGACTTACATATTCCATCTCGATGATGACCACGTTTCCTCTCATTTTATAACTCAAGATGGCAGGAATATCACCGTTCTTAAACTGAACACAAAAAAAGAGTCAGGATGGTTTACTGGAAGCCAGATGAAAGCCAGAGTGTGGATGCCTGTGTTTGTATGTGTGCGTTGTGTGTGCGTGTGTGTGTATGTATGTACTGGTTCGAGTTCATTAAGGTTTGGTTGAACTCCTGTTGGAAGATGAATCTCCAACACAGTCAGGCCCGACTCTGGCTCAACCTCGTTTGGTGGGGGCCTGTATCTGTGGACGGAAAAAAGGGTCACATCCTGGCCTCATTGTGTTGAATTAAATTCAGCGGTTAAGCTTTCATTATGTCACATTTTAAGCCGTGATGTATTTCATCGCCTTGGAAATGCAGCATTTTCATGGTTAAAATGAGCTTTTCACCACTGTAACACTGCATTTTACACAGTTTTGGTTCAAACATAATGTAGTAAATAAAGTGTCAAATACAAAATTGTTGTGACAGTCTCATGAATTCCTCTGCTTTTGCAGTCAGTAATATTGAACCCTCTTCACCGAATGGACGATAACCTAAGTCAGACCACACCAGTCCATTACAGATCTTTCTTTTGTTTGCCTCTGGGAATAAACTCCACTTTTTTTCCTCCCTTAAAGTTCTCAGAAAGTAGTATGTAGATCCATATGTCTGCCATCTAGGACTGTGCTTGATGTGAATTTAATTTGTGTGATTGCAGGTCTACATCTATTCTTCTTGGTGTTATAATATTATGTAAGAGGATGTCCGTTCCCTACTCCATCGTGGAGCGTTTACTTGACACAGATTGGCGACATATTGCAGCCGGGCTACGAGCCAGAGAGGGTCTGCGATCGACGAAAGGGACAGGTACTGTGTCTCAATAAATATCTTTTTCGCAGACCTCTTAATGGCTGTTGAGGTATAAACAGGCCATTATTTCGCTGTGGCCCGGGGATCTTTGAACGGCCAGGGGTGTAATTTGCTATGGGATTGTGGAGTTTGAGTGTTTAAAGGGCTTACTTGACACAGGCTGTTAGGGAATGATACCGGGTGGCGCTGGTACCTTAGAGAGCAAGGGTAACAATTTAACATTACAATTTAGAATGAATAAATATATTATATTAGCAGAGGGATACATAAAGGCAGACAAGATGGCCGAATACTCACTTTTTTTGGTTAGTTCTATATTGAAGTCAAAGTTACATTCCTTAAGGGATACCGTGGTCTGGTAATATACGGTCTTGAGCTGAAACAGAATGTGAATGAGTGATTGAGTAAAGGGGTGAGGGAGGGAGTGACTGAATAAGTGATTGAGGGTTGAGGGACCGGACGAACCTCGACATGAGAGACACCGTTCCCATATCCTGTTGACACCGTGATGTCACCGTAGGTATGCACCTTGGAGGGAATGATAACGGTTAGCCTTCAGCCTAGCGGCCGTTACCATGAGATGACTTCACATCGACCACGCTTCTCCACTGGATGTACTCTGAATCGTGTACATTGACCACTTAGCTCCCGACATACTCAATGAAATTGAAATCAGCGTATCAGCATCAGCCGATGAAACTAGCACTCTTGCCGGTCAACAATAGTCACTGCAATGCGTGGGCTTGTCTGATAATGACAAATTGGTTGTGGGAGGAGATGCAATCGAGAATGTGGTATTGTTGACCAATCGGAGCCAGTAGTTTATCGGGGTGGGTGAAATGGGGAGGGGGGGGTTGCGTGGATATTTGACTCGGTCAGCTGAGCACCCTGCAAACAATGCGGTGATCCAAGCCCAACGCGGTGGCTCGATTAGGCAGCAAACTAATTTTGTGGCTGTGAACATCCCGATTTTTATTTCATTTGAAGTATATCAGGGGCCTTTGACCTACTAGTCTACAGCGATGTATTACGGGCACCTGTACGGGCGGGACCATGGGTAGGTTTTCCCTGAGTTTTACGAGAGCCTTAATGTCCTTCCCCGAGACAACGATGTCCTGGTTGAGTTCGGACCGGGTTAACTTCAGGCTGTACTCCGTAATGGCTTCCAGGGTTAACACCATGTCCTGGGGCCCACAGAGAGAAGGACAGGATGGGCAGGTAGTCAGACAGGATCAGAGAGAAGCAAAGACATTGACAGAAAGCATTGAAAAGGCGAGAGAAAAAACGCAGGCCCAAAGATAAAAAAGTACATAAAGAGTAATAAATCAACCCATAGAGACACCATATTATAAAACGCAGAGACACATAGTTGGACAGACAGTTGGACATGCAGACAGGGTGGAGGATGAGCTGAAGCCAAAGAATGGCAGACAGGCCAAGGACCCCTCCATTTTGTAATACTCTGTGTACCTCGGTGGAATAAAAGCCTCCTCCATAGTGCTGGTCCTGGGTCAGCCAGTTGACGATGGGCTTGACGTAGTATAACCTCCCCTTGAAGTGAAGATCGGTTCAAGTTTAGTGTTGATCAGATGAGATGTTAACACGAAGTGAGTGCTCTGTTCCTGAGACGTGGCCCCTTGAAGGTCAAATGTACCTTGAACACAGAGGTGAGCATGACATAGGCGGTGGTCGCCACCATCAGGCCACTTGATTGGTCAGGCTGCTGCCACTCAGCCACATTGGATTCCTGCCAATATCTCAGTTCCATGGTACCCACTGCACACACACACACACACACACACACACACACACACACACACACACACACACACACACACACACACACACACACACACACACACACACACACACACACACACACACACACACACACACACACACAGGGTTCATTGAAGGGTACATTAGCTGTCATAGCATACAGAGGCAAACCTGGTCACACAGTCACAGAACGTTACACACACACACACACACACACACACACACACACACACACACACACACACACACACACACACACACACACACACACACACACACACACACACACACACACACACACGCACACACACACACACACACACACACACTACCTTTCTGTCGGGCCAGACCCTCCAGGCTCTCGAACAGCGTTGTGGCCATTTCATTGTCGATGTTATGATATGTCAGGGCATAAGTTGCAACTGCACGCACATACAAACTCTTCACATGCATGACATGCTGGGAAATGTAGAGTACAGCTTGCGTCATAGCGTCACGCTGGGACTGAAGATAATCAAAAGGAGAAGAAAATGAATGGAAGAAAATGTGCTTTTCCAATGGGGAAAAGGAGACGTGTGGGTGGAGGGGGGGATCTCACTTGTTGCTGCAAAGCCGGGTGTTTAATTTGTGTGGCCCTCTTCAAGCTGATCAGCACAAAGGATGTCAAGTAGACAGAGTGTTCCTCGGGATCTGCCGTCTGCAACCAGAGCACAGCTGTCAGCGCCCAGGGAGAAGTTCCACACAGTCATAGACAAGCGCTCGGTGACCGTGTGTGACCAGATTGGCCTCTGTGTGCTCTGTGTGCGCTCTGTGTGCTCTCTGTGTGTGTGTGTGTGTGTGTGTGTGTGTGTGTGTGTGTGTGTGTGTGTGTGTGTGTGTGTGTGTGTGTGTGTGTGTGTGTGTGTGTGTGTGTGTGTTTTGAACTACTGTCCTCACATATGTAAAGCACATATGTTTTACCATCCGTCTCATTAATAACATAATAATGTCAAAACATTAATAAGAACACGTTTTTATATAGCATATATTTTAGACTCCATTTTCCACTCCCTATACAAGCCCTGTTTCACTTTACCTCAGGCCTTATTGTAAATGGATCCTTCTGCACTCTCTGTACTTTCTGTTGTGGAACAAATAAATCCTATACTCTAGGCTGCACCTTACTCATCTCCTCTAGGCTGCACTTTACTCATCTCCTCTAGGCTGCACCTTACTCATCTCCTCTAGGCTGCACCTTACTCATCTCCTCTAGGCTGCACCTTACTCATCTCCTCTAGGCTGCACTTTACTCATCTCCTCTAGGCTGCACCTTACTCATCTCCTCTAGGCTGCACTTTACTCATCTCCTCTAGGCTGCACCTTACTCCTCTCCTCTAGGCTGCACCTTAATCATCCCCTGGCCACCTCTAGGCAGCACCTTACTCATCACCTCTAGGCTGCACCTTATTCATACCTCTCTTCATATACATTAATAAAATGTAACATGATATATTGTATCTAAAACCCATCTGTTTGCATGAAGAACACAGCACACAGAACAGGTTTTAAAGGGAAATACAGATCTGTGCTGGATGTATTGCGGGTGTTCATAATATCTTATCAATGATGTCTGTGTTCTGAAAGCGAACACTCAACAGATTTTTTTTTTGAAATGGTGTATTTGTGTTACAACCCATCCTTTTTTATAGTTGACGGGGAGATGTTATATCCTAGATTAGAATTGTTTTATCTTTGGTTGTTGAACAGAACGATCAGTGTAAGAGTGTTGGCCAACATAATACATAACGATAGCATGAACAATTTGCGCAGCAATCATACATTTATGTATCTGCTCCAGTACGTCACTTGTGTACGGAATTACAGGGAGATGGATTCAGACATCAAGAGGGTATGCTGTCGCCAGTCCCCACAGGAGAGTTGTAGTCATAGCCAGATGCTATGTCTGGAAGATTAGGGAGACATTTATGTTACGTGTAAATGTTTGCAAATAAACAAACGTAAATAATTAGTGCTGTCAGTTAAACGCGATATTAACGGCGTTAACACAAACCAATTTTAACGGGGTGAATTTTTTTATTATATATATATATATATATATATATATATATATATATATATATATATATATATATATATATATATATATATTTTTTTTTTTTTCTTTGGCTCAAAACAAAGAAGCAGTAGCCTGACTGCTATGTTCAAGGCAGTATGTTTGTATGTTCATCGTTTAATTGCACTGTAGGCTTTTTTTTTGTATCGTCCTGTTTTGATCAGTATATGCCAATGTTGTTATCAATAAAAAAACATTTGCACAAGGCAAGCCGATGCACTTCTCCATGTTGATAAGAGCCTTAAAATGAGAACAATTAATGGGACAAAGAAATCAAGGGATATTTAGCATAAAAAAAAGATTTGCGATTAATCGTGAGTTAACTATGACATTAATGCGATAAATCGCTTGACAGCACTATAAATAATATATTGTATTGTATATGGTTTTAAACGGTTGCCCTTTTTTTAAATAACAGATGCGCGCATCATCTTTTATTTGTTCAATAATACACACTTTTTAGTTAGAGAAATATTTATTTTGGATATTGAAAAGAAAGCAAGTCACAGTTCATCATGGTTTGTTTGTTGCATTACGGCTATTGTGAAGTATCTTCTTGAGGGTTCTCTGGATTTCCTCATGACATTTGTACCTGCACAAGTTCGGATGTGGGTGGTGGCTGTACCGGGGCTAATATATCTAATATTTCATAAGAGAGAAAGCTTTTGTCACAAATATGACTTTCTATGAACAATGCAATAATCAATGCAGCTTGCATTATAACACAATATGGAAGCATGCAAAAAATAGGTTTCAGTTTTATTTTATTTCTAATCCTTCTTTTCGATGTCATTAAAGGAAAAGCTGCTCTTGAATTAGAAGGAGTTCTTGTGTCTGGCTGTGAGTTTGCGCGCATGCTATGCGTAGGCTGAATCGCAATAGTGAAAGAAAAATCAGATTGGCCAATACACACTGAAGAAAAATAATTTTAAAATTACAAAAATGATCCCTCTCTGGCGAGCAGAATGTTGCAGCAGGCAAAACATTATTTATTTATTTTAATTCCGATTATTAATTTATCTGCATCGAGACAGAATCGTTCTAGCGAGAATCGCGATGCATCGAAGAATCGATTATTTTTCCCACCGCTACTGATCCATGATGAATGTAACAATCCCTTCGCTACTTACTTACTTTTAGAATGTCTTAAAAAGTATAAATTATTTTAAAAATCTGAAAAGAAGGCCGCGATTCCAACATAGGCGTCGATTACGGGGGGGACAGGTCCCCCCCACTATTTGAAATACGAATTTTGTCCCCACCACTTTTAAAAATGTGCAAACCAATTGCGACTGAAAAAATCCCCACATACTCCGAAATCGTCGAGTCTAAAATCATGCGATAGGCGCGCACGAAGACATCATTTATTAGATAGACCTACCTAATAAACCGTTGGAACACACAAGACCGGAACCCATAGCAACGCCGGTAAACAAACCCCGACATATTATATATACAATTATATTATATTATATACTATTATAGATAGAGCTCCGAGAGTCGCAAACGGCAACAATCACTTTCTCCTCCATGCTGCAGTTCACACCGGACTGCACTGCACTGAGTTTGACGGTTGAACGCTGATTGGCTGTTACGTTACACATGTCACTCAGTGGCCACGCTGTTGAACGCTGATTGGCTGTCAACACGCGAAATTCGTGTCAAAGTTGAAATATTTCAACTCGAGCGAATTTGTCGCGCCACAAATCCTCGTGAACGCGCTCGCCTGTGCACGGCGAAAGTGTGGCGCGACAAATCAAATCCAAAAAATCTGCCCGATACGCGTCTATACGTTCACTTTGTATGGGATCTTGTTGCCCCGTCGCGTTTGGTGTGAACGCACTGGAGAAGTTTCAAGATAGACAGCCAAAATTGACATTTTTATTCAGAAAATAGCCGGTCCTTTTGCTTCCTGTAAAAAGCATGTTTGTGACACGATATGGATACATCAGCTAGCCTGCATGTGGAGGACCACATAAGGTAAGAAATTGGTTTACGTAAACTTTGCTGCTGGTTCTGTTTGCTCGTGATGGCCTGGCCAAAGGTTATCCCCGGTCCTAAGCGATTGTGATCTGATTCTGGTTGGTGCTCCAGCTAATATGCATTGTATAGATTGCAGCTAGTAGCAGCTACACACGGTGCGATTGCTATGCCAATGTGGTTATAGTTGTTTTGTCTGATTGAGATATGTGACGACTTGGAGCCTGGTAGGCCTATCCTGACATAAATATGTTCTCGCATAACCTGTGTGATTATCCTAAACTGTAGGGGATTTTATTTGCGGGCAATTTGCTTATGATGTTGCAACGAGTGAAGTCTACATTGGTCCTTCGCAAGTGTTTACTGGTGGTCAGGATTTGGCAGATGCAATTCTCCTCTGGGCGCTTGTTTTTTTTTGTTTTTTTTAATGCAGCATAACATATGCTACCAGCAGCCCTTGCTCGTCTTCAAAAGGCTGATGCTCAGTACCTTGTTTCATTTCGTACCCCCTTTACAGTCTGGCATTGTTTGTCTGGTAAACTTTGTTGATGTCATGATAAGTGTTAAATTGCCAACACTGTTCTTTGTCCTGTGTGTATTAGTATTACCTATCCCGAGCCAATACCCTGGTGTTTCCAACGCCGTTTTGCAAAACAAGCCAAAACACAAACTGTGTTTTCAACTTATTGTTCGAATAGGATTTTCAATACCTGACTATACACTGTAGAGCATATTGTAATACAGCGTTGAATGGATGAATAGCTTACATAAGGGTACCCAGCACTTTTCAAACCACACTCAAGCTTATGGTTATTGTCCCCACCACTTCTAAAAACAAACTGACGCCCTTGGATTCCAAGCCATTTAAAATTTAAATGGAGAGTAGGTGAAAAATTGAGGAGAAAGGTCCCAAAGTTTGTAGAGAATAATAAAGAAAAAAGAAAGAAAGAAAGAATAAAACTTAAGAAGAACAATAGTTGAGCGCTGCATGCAGCACTCACCTAAATATGTACACTTTATGTTGAAAGTATAGACCGTCACGATTCCCATTAAAACGAATGGCGTGGTGATTAGTTTTCTTAATGAGAGCTGGTCAATTGTGAAAAATGAATTAAACTGTAATCAGACAACGTGGTTATATGCTATAGACCCTAGAGTATCTGTGGTATAAAGGCTGGGACGAATTTCAAATTATAACTAGAAAATGCCTTTCCTGCAGAAAATGCAGTGAGTGCTGTAGTAAAAAAAGAGGTTGAAAATATTACACATCTAGGTTAAGACATGAAGAAACGTTAAATGTCTTGAATTTCAAATCATAAATATGTACAATGTAGGCCTATCCTTTAAATACTTCCATGGAACAGATGGCCAATGTGAATGATAGATACGTGTGGACCGATGAAAAGGTAAAACTTTTCCTTGCTCTCATCGAAGAAAAAAACATTACAGCTATTTTAGGTGGAAAACAACGCATTTCCACTATATATTAGGACCTAAGAGAGAGCATGTTATCAAAAGGATACGCCCTGGAATGTGTGTAGTTTTCCGCTCTAACCACTTGATGGAAACACACATAATTAGAATATTTTTTTGCGAACTTTCTAAAGATTCGCTTCACCTTAGGCGGAAACGTGACTAGTGTCTTCTACACCGTATTCTGAGACGTTTCTTCAACAGTTTTCTAGACGTTTAGATGTTCCTTGTTAAATGTTTTTTACGATTACACAGCGAAAAGTCTGACTCTTTCATTCTCTGTCTCTAAAAAACATCAAAGGTCACATGAACTAACGTCCATGTTAAGGTAAAGAGGCTGCCACACACCACTCTTTTGGAATCCAAGGCCAGCTCTCTAAAGGAGCCGTCTCTATTCTGGGCGTTGATGAGCCAGTCCACAGACAATCCTACAGATGTATAGTCCACCTTGATCACATCCTTTAGCAGAGCCAATGTATGGACCACCTTGGCGGTCAACCTGTAAGTCAGACAGACAGACAGACAGACAGACAGACAGACAGACAGACAGACAGACAGACAGACAGACAGACAGACAGACAGACAGACAGACAGACAGACAGACAGACAGACAGACAGACAGACAGACAGACAGACAGACAGACAGACAGACAGACAGACAGACAGACAGACAGACAGACAGACAGACAGACAGACAGAATGCTGAATAAGGGAAAATCAGAAAGCAGGTATTGGAGTGCTTTGAATATGAAGATGCTTGGAATGGGATAGCACCAGTTTGTAAAGAGATGGTAGTTTTGTATAGGATGGTAATTATAAAAAACAATATACATAATAATTATAATTATAATGATTAATATTATCATTTTGTAGCATGATCTGACCGTGTGCTTGGCTTTCCTTTCATCCACAAGCTGTAAGAAGACGGATTATCCTTGACTCTGAAGGACAACATATTGACCACACCTATGGATGGATACACACACACACACACACACACACACACACGCGCGCACACGCACACACACATTAATATATATAAAAACCAACAACAGATGGACAGACGGACAGACTGGGGTTTACCCTCTTTGATCTTCGTCTTTAGGTTAAATATGTTGGCCCGGACGTCCTCCCCCAGAACATTCCAGCAGTCGTTCCACTCCAGGTACCTGTACACATGGATGAGGGGGAGCAGCCCATCCAGCCCAGCTTCTGCAGATCCCAAGGGCCGACGGATGAGCTTCCTCAACCCTTCTGGCTCCAGTATCACAGACAGCATCTTACCCATGATCACCCCTGGACAACAGGGACATAGCAAACGTTGTGTAAGTCGCCATAACTATAGGAGATGCTCTTCAAAGTGCTGCAGGTAAGACTTAATTATTTGAACATGATTGCTTAGAAATGCCAGGCCATCCATCAGTTATAAGTGTGTGAAATGCTCTGTGAGAATATCGGTCTCAAGATGACTGCACAAGGCTCTGTAGGAGACCATTTAGATTGTAGAACGCTCTGGCTGATTTCTGACCCACCAGGGCCTCTCCTCCATAATTGGTTCATAACTGCCTTAATGTACCTCGAAGGTGAGTGAATGCAACCGATTTGTTGTTGTTGTTGTTGTTTATCGACAAACATCTTGCTCTTTCTGCCCTCTTTACAACTCCCTGCAAATCGCACATGTAGCAACTTTAAAGGAAGAGACGGAGCCTACCATTGAAGGAGAGGGAGCGCTCAACAGACGAGTCAGGGACCAGGTCAGGAGGAGGTCGATTCTTAAGCAGCACTTTTATCTTCTCCGAGCCTGTGTTGTGATCGTAGAAACACATGGTTCTAGATATCAGTGTTTGTGTTTTCCATTGAAACAGATGGTCCTAGATGGCTCTGTGCGTGTGAGCTGACCATATATGCCTTGAGGGTCCAGAGTTCCTACAGAGGAGGTCTCCTTTCTAACACCTTCAGGCTGTTAAAACAAGGAAAATGTTATATCCATCTATCTATCCACCCATCAACCCATCTATTTATCCATATGTCTGTCTGTCTGTCATACCACCACACGGAGCTTCTTCTTCACGATGTCTCTGGGGGCCCCTGGTCTGTCGCTGGTCCTCAGGGTGAATATCAAGGTGTGCTCCCCAGGCTTTAGACCCAGCAGGGTGAAGGGGCCCCCTTTCCCCACTCCAGAACCAGAGAGATAGGTCCACACGCAAGCTGTGGTTCGCAGGCCACTGTCCCCATCGGATTGTGAGTGGAGCAAGCAGAACTCTGGACCAACCGTCAGAGTTACACAATACTGGGAAGGATTGAGAACAAACAGCTGACATCTTTGCTCCACGGCCGTATTCTTCTGCTCAACCCCTAATTCCTCTCGTCCACCTCTTCTACTTCTGGTCCACCTCTTCTATTTGTGGTCCACCTCTTCTATTTGTGGTCCACCTCTTCTACTTCTGGTTCACTGTTATACTTCTGGTTCACTGTTATACTTCTGGTTCACTGTTATACTTCTGGTTCACTGTTATACTTCTGGTTCACTGTTATACTTCTGGTTATCTCTTATGCTTCTGGTTCACCTCTTATACTTCTGGGCCATGGTTCCTTAATGAGTCTGACTAATTGGTTCCTTGACAGGAGCTGTGCCTCTTTCTTGACACTTCTCTGAATACCTTGCAAGCATTTATCTATAAAATCAACCAATATGGCAAGTGGAACTTTGTTTTCCTGCAATTGCAATGTGAGGTGTATTTTGTTGTGAATTGGGAGGTGTAGCTGCGGGTCGCTACCTGTATGGGTTCAATGTTCTCATTATAAACGGAGCCCAGCAGGTCGAGCTGTTCTCCTCGGACCAGCTGGTAGGGCAGAGGAATGTTGACACTAACCGGAAGACTGACTGATACCTGCACAGGATCCTGAACACAGATACCTACCACACACACACGCACACGCACACACGCACGCACGCGCACGCACACACACACACACACACACACACACACACACACACACACACACACACACACACACACACAGGCCAACAGGCCAAACATAAGAGTTTATATACAAAACAACACTATCACATAATCATTTCAATATAGCATAAACGACCATTCAAGATACAAACACACAAACAAACTCCATATGCGGACGTGAAACTGCGTGGCGGTTATCGCCACGGTTTTGTATGTAATTCATTTTCACCCAGATGCATAACAAGACAAACAAACAAACAACAGACAGGGAGAAGGAGGCGTTGAGAAGGAGAGCAAGGAAGAGTTTATGAGAACCTACGGACCATTCTGGAACATTCCAACAGCAGTGATCTGCCAGGTGGTGAGAGAGTCTGGTAGACTCATGTTCACTGACAATAGGTGGTCTCTGAACACAAACACATGCGCCTCCAATAATCAGATTAATAGATTAACGGTGCGGTAATTTGAATTTAATAGCAGTCATTTTTAAGAAATGCCCATTTATATTTTAGAACGCTCCTCCCTTCTGACTCATGGACTACTTTTCTACACAATGCTCCAAGCGACTTTCTAGTCAGCTACAGATACTGGGTCGGCATGATGGGACAGAAGATCCAAACTGAATGTGTTTTTGGCATTTATAAAAAAGTGTGTAGCCATGTGCAAAGCCACTATTGGAAGTTTTAAATGCAACCATGCTGCAGGAACTACTGCTACTACGACTACAAATGATATCACTGTCACTACAGCCTGTTCAACTACGACCACAATACATGTCTTTATATTGCTAATAATAAGAATGATCTTGTTTGAATGAGAAACTTCAATAGATATTTGAAGGGTCCACTACTACTAGAAACTAGAAGGAGAGAATGAGGCTAGGCGAGTCCTCACCTGACGGGCTGGACCTCCCACAGCCAGCTCTCTGGGAAGTAGCTTCTGACTGAAGGGGCCATGTCTAAGTCAGCGCCCATATCTACACACACACACACACACACACACACACACACACACACACACACACACACACACACACACACACACACACACACACACACACACACACACACACACACACACACACACACACACACACATTAATAATGACCAATTCCTTATAATTAATATAGTAAGCTGATTACGTGTTATAGACATAGAAAAATAAGGATGGTAGTTTGGAGTAGTTAAACAGCCATTTCGAGGTAACCCAACAGTAACCCACAGCAGAACCTATACTAGTGCCTCAGTTTTACTTTAGGTTTCCCAGTAATCCTAGTGCCTTAGTATTTAGATAGATGCTGTATCACAACCCGGTATCACGCAATTTCGTGCTCATGCGCACGAACGTTAATCTATTGAATCGTGTTCCAGAGCACGATAGTCCGACTTTTTTCGTGCTACACAGAACGAAAGTAAACCAATGCATTCTGAATGGGAGTGTTCTCAGACAATTAACGTGCTCCACAAAACGCTACGAGAGAGAGAGAGAAAGAGAGAGAGGGAGGGACAGAGAGAGAGAGCGAGAGAGGCTTCAGAAAGGGTGTGCGCAGATAGTACAGTGCACCCTAGTTATGTTTATGCCAAAACCACAAATGCTATATATATATATATATATTGCCTAATTATATATATTGCCTATATATATATATATATATAGGCTATATATCTATAGCCAAATTGTCGAAGATGCCCGAGAATCTCCGGAAATATCAGCATGGGAAATCGGCGCATCAGACCCATAAACCTATACAGAAAGACCTCATCTCAAGCGGGAGAGAACGTTTGCGGTGCTGGTTTGTGTCACGTAAGTACAGGGCTCTCAAGTCTCATGCATTTGGCGTGAGACACACGCAATTCAACCCATGCACACGCTCGAACCTGGTCTCACGAAAATACGTGACACTGTCACGTTATTTAATCTATTGAAACGTGATCAGGGACACGTATTTCGGACCCCTTCCTGCCCTCGGGGTCCGACCGGGCCAAGTTTCGGTGTGGGGGCCCCAGTTAGGCCCTAGAATAAGGTATTCAAATTTCAGGGCGGTAGGACCTTCCTTTCTCAAAAACTGTTTTTCCACCACATTCTGAACCATTAGGTCTTGCAGGCAACACTTCTGAGGGGCTTTGTCCAAATGACAGTCCATTTGGGAAAACTTTTTTTCTCTAAGGGCTAGAACTCCAAATCTCGGATATGTCGTTCTCGGGGCCCCGGGGAATGACAAACATTTTAGCATCCCTAGCTATCTCGAAAAGGCCGGAAAAGGGGCGTGACCTCCAACAGTACAGTAAATGTACATAAGACAGAGGTTAGTTTCTAGTCCATTTTTTGTGGGATGGATGTGTACATGTGTGGCTTAAGGTGTGTAGACACAGCTGGCCTGTGGCCACGTTTTTGAAGTCTGGGGTCAAAAGGTCAAAAGGAGCCGGCACCACGCCGCTTATGAGATAACAAAAAGTTCATGTGTATTTCTCTCATAACTTTTTGTCATTATTAAAGAGAGGCCTAATTCTCAGATATGCATGTTGGATGGCTAGGGTGTAGGTCTGGGAAGAACTTTAGGCCAAAATCTTGCAAGCGAGCCGCTGGGTGAGGTGCAACGAGATGGAGCACTTGCTGAGTCATTTCCTGTAGGGCTGGAGCCACAGGTTGAAGCGTATGCATCCTTTGAGACCCCCTTTGATGTATAAGAGACCCCAAGGTACAGCTTACTTAAAGGTTCTCGACTCAGTCACCTATTGCATCACTTCCTTTAGGGCTTCGGCCTCCTAATTGATCATTGTAGTATAATTGAATGCCCTCTTTCATATATAATACCTCCACCACTGGGACGTGGCAACAATTCTCCAAATCCATATGGGGGAGGGGGGGGGGGGGGGGGATGCTTGTGGACGGTAGGGGTGTACACTAGACATAAATAGGAAGCAAACTCAGGAGAAGGAATGACCTCTCACAAATATTTATTTAATAAATTGTTTCAAATAACCCTGCCTCGTTTAATCAATGAGCTTGGTGTTTTGCTTATCGGACCCTAGTTTACAACAAAAACAAGACAATTGACGGCAGCTCCTTTGCCGCGTGGTTTTTAGATCCATGTAAGGATTAGAGGGGGGCGGTCGATAGCAACCACTAGGGATGGGCAAAATGATTATTTTCCGGGAACTAGTTCTTTCAGTTCAGTTCACTATAACAATTCGTTGGTTTGATTCGTTCGTTTTGATTCGTTCGTTACGTCAGATGACAGGGAATCTCACAGGTGTCTGCCCTCCCCCCCGCGAGACGCCCTGAGCATAATTTAAGCGACTTCTAGGCTCTACCCCTCGTGAAAATCGACACGATATACTATATAGTATAACCAAACGTCCCACCAATATTTATACCACTTGCTTACTCTCTATATGTCATTCATGGTTTTATATTTATAATTTTATTTTACTTTACATTTAATTCTTCATTATTCAGGCATTACACAACTTTCATGGTCATAAATAAAAGAATACGAACTGCAGTTTAATTTCTTTGTTTGTTCTTGAATTGACGTAGAATGGAGCAAAGACTCCTGGGATTGGAAAATGCGTTTATCCAATAAACAGATGAGGTCAAGTCTATTTTCAGAAATGTAGGGGGATATATGAGTGGCCCCACTTCAAATGGTATGACCCAAGATACGTTTACCCAGGTGCCATGGCAACACCATTGCTACCTCTCATTGGCTGAATCTTTGAGAACGTTGTAGACTCAATCAATATACGTCGCGGGGAGACGAAGCTCTGTTCGTTTGTATATTTTATTTACGTGACCATATTTTTGTTTTATGTTAAAAAAAAAGAATCAAAGAACCAGTTCTTCTTGTTTTGGGGAACCAGTTCTTGTCGTTCACGATCGGGATTCGTTCGTTGTGAACGAATCGGTCGTGACCGACTCATCCCTAGCAACCACCATAGCAACCATGACGGTCTAGTGACTGGATGCAGCCCCGTTGAAAAAAATAGAATACCACCCTACACACTCAGGAGATTAATGATATTTAAATTATTATGACCATGAAGTCTTTATTTGCATGGGTTTACATTTCGTTCTGTGTAGCATGGAAAAATCTGAGAAACACTCCCATTCAGAATGCATTGGTTTACATTTCGTTCTTTGGAGCACGGTTATTTTTATTTATTTATTTATTTTCAGTTTTTGAGGAGGTGCTTCAAAGATGCAAATGTTTCTGCAATAATCCAAAATCCAATGGAAAAACCTGTTGGCTTTTTGTCAAGGGAACCCAGGGCGACGCTCACTTCCGGGTTGGCCAACATACGTCATCCCTCCACCACTCCACTGTCAATTCGTCTACTTAACACCTGACCCCCCCCCCCCCCCCCCCCAATGGACATGTGAAATCCTCTACCATATTTATTTATTTTTTAAAAAAAAGACACTTATGTCTGCATATTTATATTTATTGTGCCTATTGCTGTTGTTTGTGTTTGTATTTTTGCTTTTTGCACTGCTTTATTTTGCACTATGGGTAGTGAGCACCACCCCAATTTCATTGTACAAGTTTGCACGATGACAATAAAGTCTGAATCTGAATCTGAATCTGATCAGCAGAGAAATAATTTGTCTGCAAAGACGGTGACGTCGCTTAGCAACGGAAGACGCTGGGGTTGACAAGTCACGGGACTACTACCCATGCAAGTGAATGGAGCGTTCCACGGCATTGAGAGGATCCGTGTAATAAAGGCCTATAATATTTCTGTTCATGGCATAGATTTCTCCTCAGATTAGGCCAATAAACCAATGATAAAATAAAAATATAAACGCTTGATCAAAGGCCCGGCCCGAGGATAGTGGTGGGAAATATCGGCCCGACCCGGCCCGCGTCGGGCTCGGGCAGAGAATCTAAACACTGACTGGAACTACTAGCAGGTGTCTGTAGGCCTATATCAGGAGTTAATGCACGCCCTGCAGCCAATCAGAATACGAGTATTCCCCCAGACCGTGGTATAAACAATATTATTCACGAGTTATAATCAACCCCTACACATCAATATTAATGATAACCCATTAAATACGGTATGATTTCTAGATGTCATGGCAACGTCCGCTCGTGACACTGGACTTGCGAGGCATCGACGCAGACTTTCATTCACATAGCCAAAAACAAGAGAATAGATGGCTAGATAAAATAAACATCAAGAAGTACAATTCTAAAAAGAACAGATGAAGCAGCTACCCTTTTTCCTTTGCGGTTTGCGTACAGAGCAGCGCACCTGCATTTAATATATCCGTGAATTGTCACAATTTCTCAGAATCAAAGGTGAAAGTAGAAACGGGTGGCCAAAAGCTGTCATATTGTTAGTTATCACAGAAAATTGTAAGTAGAAACGGGTGGCCAAAAGCTGTCATTTGTTAGTTATCACAGACAATTTTCAACAATGAATGATCTGTACGGAGCTCCTTAAGGGACATTAGGGAGAACGCTCCCGGGCAGAACCTTAGTTTGGAAGTCGTGCTTATAGTGACACGACAAATACTTCCAATTGAAATACAAAATTTAGAAAATACGTGTCCCTGATCACGTTTCAATAGATTAAATAACGTGACAGTGTCACGTATTTTCGTGAGACCAGGTTCGAGCGTGTGCATGGGTTGAATTGCGTGTGTCTCACGCCAAATGCATGAGACTTGAGAGCCCTGTACTTACGTGACACAAACCAGCACCACAAACGTTCTCTCCCGCTTGAGATGAGGTCTTTCTGTATAGGTTTATGGGTCTGATGCGCCGATTTCCCATGCTGATATTTCCGGAGATTCTCGGGCATCTTCGACAATTTGGCTATAGATTGTCTCATTACACGCTAAATAATATAATTATAGCCTAATAATATATATAGCCTATATATATATATATATATATATAGGCAATATATATAATTAGGCTATATATATATATATATATATATATATATATATATATATACATATATACGTATATAGCATTTGTGGTTTTGGCATAAACATAACTAGGGTGCACTGTACTATCTGCGCACACCCTTTCTGAAGCCTCTCTCTCGCTCTCTCTCTCTGTCCTTCCCTCTCTCTCTTTCTCTCTCTCTCTCGTAGCGTTTTGTGGAGCACGTTAATTGTCTGAGAACACTCCCATTCAGAATGCATTGGTTTACTTTCGTTCTGTGTAGCACGAAAAAATTAGGACTATCGTGCTCTGGAACACGATTCAATAGATTAACGTTCGTGCGCATGAGCACGAAATCGTGTGATACCGGGTTGTGTATTACTAGTACCTTAGTATTAAGATAGGTACAGTATTACTTGTACCCTAGTATTAAGATAGGGGCAATAATACTAGTACCCTAGTATTAAGATAGGTGGAGTAGTACCCTGATAGCGCACCTGGATGCTAGGCACGATGTGCACTGCTGCGAGAGATCTTGAGGCCATATGAGACAGTACACAATGATTGTATGTTGCTAGCTGCCATCCTCCATGTTTTTATGTTTCAGCGACTTTTGCTCGCCCCACTTTGTTTTAATCAAATTGTGTTTTAATTGAGCTTTATGCATTTGTTTGACCACTGGCCAATGCTATGGGTCCGAAGGCATGAGAACTGTGCGACTCAACTCCCACATTTCTATCAAAACAAAGCAAACGTTGCTGATTGCAGCTATAGACATACACACATACCACAAGCTTATGTACGTTTGGTACGTCAACGTCTATGATTTTACTTTGGATGAACAAATCTTTCCAGGTCCCTCACATTTTCACTGCCACAATGTTTTTTAGGAAAAAGGCTACCAGTGATGCTGAATAACTGGTTAGCTTAGACAGCGGGGGGTGTAAATCAGATCAATTGAATGGCGTTCTGAACCTGTGCTCTTTTGTGCCAATTTCACTATCTACTTACAGTAATGGGCTGTTCAATTCCTCTACTTGCATGATTTGTATAAAATACCTATCCCCCCTAAATAAGTATGGGACAATTTATTGATGCACTTCTCTCTGAAGGAATAATGATGCTCAAAGATGAGGCCTCTATTTTATGTGCAAACATTATGGATCTGATGCAATATTAGATAGATGTATATATAAACAAATGAGTCGGACTGACCTCGGGAATATTGGAGATATTCTGGGAGGCTTTCCAAGCTGCGTTCGCAGCAGTCCTGGAAGGCTTTCCTGCAGCGCGGGTACGTTTTAGGAATTGATTGGATAGCATACTGCCCACAGGTCACACTGCTGGGAAGGTAGTCCAGACCCTTCCTGCAGCACCTGCCTCCGATTCCATGCCCAGCCACTGGAAATGCATACAAGCACCCAAAACAAATATGCACAATCATAAATATGTCGATGCGCACACACACACAATACGCACACTACCCACCATCACGATCCTTAGCCTTTGAATTGCATATACTGTCAAAGCAAAGGGATGCCACCCTTTCATTCATGCATGTGTTTAGCAATTTACACTTGTTTTACTTTGAAAGCAAGGAAGGGATTTGTCGTGGCATCACATGATGATATGTAATGGCTACGTTACTATAGAGAGGTGGAAGAGTCCTTACCCAATTCATTTTTCTGGGCCTCTGTGAGAGATCTCTTTGCCCGAACCAAACCTGGGCGGAAACCTGCACACACAAATACACACCTCCCTGTGACTGCATACATAGTTCATAACACATCTCAAAACGTTTTAGCAGGTCACAAATCGCACGACATTCGAGGAAACACCCCTATCATATTGATCTCTCAGACCACCCATCAACATCAACCGCTGGCCTGACGGAGCTCCACATCAAACCACACACACTGGCATTAACGTATCAACAGCGTCATCGTCCCTTCATTGTGACGTCAAACTCTTAACTAATAGTCATTTAGATGTCACGAAAATAACACAACCTAGAACGAGTAGAACGATCGCAACAGAAACTGTAAGAATATAGGATCTTACTTGTGTTTTTTCTTAACAACGGCCTTATTTAGTAAAAGTTACAAAATGGCATATAATACTATTTTGATTCTCTAACAAATTACCATGATTAACAAACAAAACCCTTGTTTACTGCCATTATTGTGGTTCAAGATGAAGGCTACCACTGACGCTATGAACATCCCAGGTTTTGGTTAAACAGCAGCTAGTGCAAATCTGATCAAAGGAAGTGCGTTCTGCCCCTGGGACTTTTTGTGACATTTACAAAAACAATCTTACATTATACCACGGCTCTTCTTAATGCTGTAGAATTTTCAGTCATTTGAATGGGCCTTCCCAACGTTCAATGGTCCATTATTTTTGCATTGTTGACCGGTGCTAAGCATAATTGACTGCTGTCAAGGGAAGTGGATTTTTTGCCTCTGATTCCCATCTTTCGTAGCACTCCACAAGTACGGTAGTCCGGTAACTTATCAACCCCAGCATATTCGGTTGCTAAGCGATGTCGACTTCTTTGGCGATCATTTTCTCTGCTGATCAACACTACGAATGGTCACAAATAAATTGTAAAAAGACACACCGTGGGAAGTAAATTTTCCATTTGGCAAGTAGCCGTATAAATATATAGAACGCCAGTCATTATCAAAAAAAATCCTGTTAATGACCGGCGTTACATACATTATCCCTTATGTAAATGGCTTTCAGATTCATCTTATGTTAATGTAACAAACGCAATCTAGGTGGCTGCCACACTACACCTAGGTGAGATTTATGGGGCTCCTGCAGGTAAAGAACACAGGTTGATGGTGTTAAAAGGGACTTTATTGTAGAAGTTTGCAGGTAATGATGCATGGCACTGGTGCTCCATGTTGCCATGATGGAGATCTCTCCCTGAGTGTGCGTGGAGATGGCTAGTTTAACCTCTGCACAGTAATAACTCAATGTGCAACAGGTGTGCAGTCTCACCCAGCGCCAGAGTCCAATCAGACTCTGGTCAGGTGAGGCTGCTTAAACCAGCCATCATCCACACAAACTCCCACAGTCATGATTTCTATAAAATATCTTTCACCAAAAAATAAATATGTGACATCGTTATTGATGAAATTCTTTCTGCAGGACAAATTATGCAAAAAGAAACATGCATTAAATGTTCCAAGCAGGGCCGTTTCTATATAAAAGTGATATGAGAGATGGCTTGAGCTCTAAGTAGGATATGAGTAAGGGCCCCCAGAGGTCAGAAGGAGCTCTGGTTCCTGCTTTACTCTTGGTTGAATTGGTTTAGAAATGAGTCAGACTTACCTGGTCGGGAATATTGGAAATCTCCTGTGATGTGTGCCAAGCTGCGTTCGCAGCAGTCCTGGAAGGCTTTCCTGCAGCTCGGGTACGCTTGACGAATTGAATGGATAGCAAACTGCTCACAGGTCACACTGTTGGGAATGTAGCCCAGACCCCTCCTGCAGCACTTGCCTACGTTTCCATGACCAGCCACTAGAAACGCATACAAGCACCCAAACAATACACACATGAAGAATCATAAACATGCCCTCGCACACACACAATATGCACATTACCCACCATCATGATCCTTATTCTGTGAATTGCATATTCTGTCGAAGAAAAGGAATGCTACCCTTTAATTAATGCGTGTGTGCTGCAATATACATTTGTTTTACTTTGACAGAAAGGAAGGGATTTGTCATTGCATCACATGATGATATGTAATGGCTACGTTGGTATAGAGAGGTGGGAGAGCCCTTACCCAATTCATTTTCCTGGGCCTCTGTGAGAGATCTCTTTGCTCGAAGAGCAGGAGTCGGTTGGGCCGGAGCTGCCAAATGGGCGAAATCAGCCTGACCTATTTCTGCCGATTTCACAAATTATCTGTTAAATTCATCCAAAGTCATGATTTCTATAAGACACTTATCTACCAAAAATAAGTCTAGGACATCGTTATTGGTGCAATCATTTCTGCAGGAATAATGTATTGAATGTTAATGCATAGGATGTAACTTTGGCCCCCAAGAGGTCAGAGGCAGCCCTGATCCTCCGTAACTCTTGGTTGAATTGGTCTGGATAAATTCAACCAAGAGTTGAATTTATCGCTTGGTGGGAGACCAGCCACTAGAAACGCATACAAGCACCAAAACAATACACACATGAACCATCATAAACATGTCCACGCACACACACACAATACGCACACTACCCACGATCCTGAGCCTGAGAACTGCATATTATTTTGAACCAAAGGAATACTACTCTGTCATTCATGCGTGTGTGTTGCAATATACACTTGTTTCACTTTGACAGTAAGGAAGGGATTTGTTATGCCATTACATTATGATTTGAAATGGCTACATGTCTTGCCTAGATTACCTAATGAGAAGTCTCTTCCAAGCAAGGCTAAGAATTCTTTACTTATTTGAGAAATCAGAGAGGAGGAAGAGGAGGAGGAGGAGGAGGAGAAGCAGATAGGAAAAGATAGTGATCAAGTATCTCATGTGTTATATTTATAGGACTTTAAAAGGCACACTGTCTAATTCTCGCAAGGTGTTTGTAAGCTCTTGGTCAGGACTGTACAGGAATGTAACGTAGAATATGATATGGTCATGGGCGATCAGATTATTCCTCCACAAAGACGAATAGAGAGGTGGAACCCATTGCCATTTTCTGCTCCTCGGTGGGGGATCTCTTTTCCCGAATCGAACCTGGGAGTTTCCTTCCTGCTCACACAGAAAAATACAGATCCCTGTGACTCTGAACATGTGTTTGTAGCACATCCCAAACCGTTTCACAGGTTACCATCGACATTAAAGGACATAATCCTAACAATGATGTCTCTGGCACGGCCATCCACTTCCAGAATTGCCCAGACGGAGCTCCCCATGGCCACACGCGCACAGCCCGCCTGCCGTCAGCGAATCCACGCCATCTGTGTCATTCGCTAGACGTCGGAAAGTTATTCGGAAAGACACTTTGACGTCACGGAAAGAATGCCACTTGAGTTCGGAGCAGGGTAGAACTGCTTGGTGGATTTAACACCTTTTTTCTCTGAATTAATTATTTTGGTAACAGTGACAAAAGGTCATAGATTACTATGTGGAAGATCACATAAGGCATATCTCCACGTTTAAATCAAACGAAGGATTATCCTTCCAACGCCGTTTTAACAAGGGATTCTGGATTATCAGTCTCTTGTTGTGATTTTGTTCACCGGAACGAGGCGAAGACCAAAACGTCTCCAAATCCTTGTACTGCCACAATGAAGGCCACCACCGATGCTACAGAACTGCCAAATCGATGTGCAAATGATCTTCTAATACACGTGAGCTCAATCAGAAATATTCATCAAAGCATTCTGTTCTTCTTTGAGAAATCAGAGAGGAGGAGAAAACAATTTCCATGTTGGTCTTGAGACCATGATGTGAAAGTATCGCAAATGTTACATATATAGGAGTCAATAAATGGCACATTATTTCTCTCAAGGTGTTTAGTTTCACCAATAAAAGCAATGTCCACATATAGATCCCATTCAGCTCTTACAGGACAGTGAAAGAAAGCTGTGTGAGGGAATATAATGTAGAATATAATATGGTAAGATCACATGGATGTAGATCATATAAGATGTGTGGAGAGGTTGAAGAGCCCTTACCCATCACAGCTTTCTGCTCCTTTTCTGTGAGGGATCTCTTTGCACGTACCGCTTCTGTGCAAGTCCCAGCTGCGCACACACAAAGAAACCCCCCTGTAGCTCCGTACATGTGTTCATAGCCCATCCCACCCTGTCTACTGAGATGCATCTCGATGGATCGACTGATTGCTTTTATATCGGTTCGGTACACTGATCGACTTACCACTTTGTGACCCTTGGTGAATGGCATTGGTCAGTAAGGTGAGGCCAGCCAATTGGAAGACGCCCTGGGCATCCCCTCCTCCGCCGGCCCCACAGCCCTGGTCACTGAGCTCAATATGCCTCAATACCTGGAAGACAGAGGTCTGTTGCCGTCCGTCTGCCTGGCTATGCATGTCTGTCTGTAGGTCAGTCCTGCCCTTTCCTTACCATGTCGACAGGGTCCTTGTGATTGCGACGCAGGGGAAAGACGGCTGTATCCACAGCAGAGAGAGCAACAAGTCCGTCCTGCTTGGTTGACACATCCAGCAGGAGGTGGGACTTGGGCCTCTGATCCCGTCCTCTGTAGCGAACCTCAGTCTGCACACACACACACACACACGTACACACAAACGCATGCGCACACACACAAACACACACATACACACACACACACACACGCACGCACACACACATACACACACACACACATCGATTTGAATCATATTTTGTGAATGTAGATATGTGTGTGTGTGTGTGTGTGTGTGTGTGTGTGTGTGTGTGTGTGTGTGTGTGTGTGTGTGTGTGTGTGTGTGTGTGTGTGTGTGTGTGTGTGTGTGTGTGTGTGTGTGTGTGTGTGTGTGTGTGTGTGTACACATACCTTGAGACTGTTGACACATTTTCCCTCGACTTCTATCCACAAAGAGTCTGCCACTACTTCTCTTTCGATGAGGTAATAGACGAGCAGGCGAATGGATGGCGTCATCTCTGGCGTAACCCTAAACCGCACAAACTGATTCTGTCCGGAGACGCCAGAACCCTCTACAACACCAAAGGTCACCACCTTTCCCTTAGACAGCACCTGCACCACAGAAACAGACCAGCATACCACTTTACACCTCCATCCCATTCCACCCGTCATGCCGTCATATTTCCACAATCACCCATCCCACATCTGTACATGATGTTTACAACAGGCCATTTAGCAGATTCAGCTTTGAGCCATCCCTCCAGTGGAACTAGGTTTACATTTTAGAGTAATAGTTAGAGTAGATAGTATCACATTTCAAAGTGCTTCCTGAATTCCCTGACAATTTGTGTTCCAAACTACTAGCACAAAATAACAGAATTGATGAGATGTTCCAGGAAGTCGTGGTCTTCAGATGTTCCAGGAAGAGGTGGGTCTTCAGTGGGATAGTCCAGTGCTTTAGGTGTTTGACTTCTGATCGAAAGTTTCTGGCTTTTAATCGCAATGTAACTAACCGGAGGCATCCTTGACCA
>NC_082387.1:22723850-22763680 GCF_031168955.1 Gadus macrocephalus
TTTTGAGATCCGCCCAAGGCCGCCTTAAAGGCACCCAGTGCAACTTTATGTAAACATTCAATGAAAAATAAACATTCAATTTCTAGTCTTTTTTACACGTAGTAAGTTTCAATAACTCCATACCATTACATATCGACATTCAAGGAGCAAAGATGAGACGTCGTTGTGTGGTGAGAACTGATAGAAAATCGTAAACAACAACAATCGCCGGTGGGGAGAAGCCATTTTTCCATTGACTGGAAGCCTGCTTTATTTATTGTAGGTTACAAAAAATAAAGAAAATGGCGGCATTGTTGTTATCGATTTTGTATCAGTTCTCACCACACAACGACGTCTCATCTTTGCTGCTTAAATGTCGGTATGTAATGGTATGGAGTTATTGAAACTTACTACGTGTAAAAAAGACTAGAAATTGAATGTTTATTTTTAAGCCTCGAAAGTTGCACTGGGTGCCTTTAATGCACGGGCATGCCTGGGCTGAAGCCCTGGGCCTCCGCCGATCGGGGGCCTATCATGAGCTTTTGTTCGTTTTTTTCGGACATTTTGCCATTAGGGGCTCTACGAAACCTCTCCGGTGAACCAATTTGTGACTTTAATGCAAACATCAAGGGTGGAATTGGCTTTATTTCTTTCAATAAAAAACACAAAATCCAGGCACCAGAGGACAATTGATAAATTATATATAATGCGATAAGGCTCTCAAGCCTTCTGTTTTGCTTTCATATGGCTTTTCTTTTCTTGGGGAGTGAAACAAAGACCCAGTGATGAAGAAGACAAAGGCCCGGCCCTCTAAGAGGCAATGTTTCTTCTTTGAGGAACGTTAAATCGTTTTTTTCAAAATAAAAGTCTGTTTATTTATTGAGGGGGACCCCCGTAATGACGGAGTGGTATATTGTGGCACTGACCTGGACTTTAGCGGCCGCCTGGTAGTTGTTGGCCTGGTTCAGAGTCAATCTTTCTTCTGAGTACTTCACACTCTGCGAGCCCTGAGTGCTCTTCAGGATGACGTAAAGCTCCACTGGCTGGGTGAAACCAAACAACTGAACCAGTACCGTCTCCACCGCATCCAAACGCAGAGATGTGGGTGCTGTCACCAAATACCTGCAGGACGCGGAGAGGTACAGGGAGAGAGGGAGAACAGAGAGGAGGGGACGAGGAAGGACATGATGAGTCAGAAGTGATGGGAATGAGAGGATATAACGAGTGGCAGAGATGAGCAGAGGCTCTGAGAGGGGAGAGGACGGGGGAGAGGGCAGAGGAGAGCGGAGAGGAGAGGGGAGAGAGGAGAGGAGAGTGGAGAGGGGAGAGAGGAGAGGAGAGGAGAGGAGAGGAGAGGAGAGGAGAGGAGAGGAGAGGAGAGGAGAGGAGAGGGGAGAGGAGAGGAGAGGGGAGAGGAGGGGAGAGGGGAGAGGAGAGGGGAGAGGGGAGCGGAGAGGAGAGGGGAGAGGAGAGGAGAGGGGAGCGGAGAGGAGAGGGGAGGAGAGGAGAGGAGAGGAGAGGAGAGGAGAGGAGAGGAGAGGAGAGGAGAGGGGAGGGGAGGGGAGAGGAGAGGAGAGGAGAGGAGAGGAGAGGAGAGGAGAGCAGAGGAGAGGGGAGAGGAGAGGGGAGAGGAGAGGGGAGAGGAGAGGGGAGCGGAGAGGAGAGGGGAGAGGACAGGAGAGGGGAGAGGGCAGAGGAGAGGGGAGAGGACAGGAGAGGGGACAGGAGAGAGGAAAAACAGGGGAGAGGAGAGGGGAGAGGACAGGAGAGGGGAGAGGAGAGGACAGGTGAGAGGGCAGAGGACAGAGGCTAAGAGGGGAGAGGAGAGGGGAGAGCATCCCAGAAGCCGCAGTCTCACGTATATGTGATGTGTGTGTGTGTGTGTGTGTGTGTGTGCGTGTGTGTGTGGGGAGAAGTGTGGAAGGCAGGACTTACGTGGTGAGAGGCTGAGAGAGTGTCTTGGGGAGGACGGCTGACCAACAGAACAGTAGCAACCACAGACTGATCTCCATGGTGACAACATCAAGTCTGAGGAGGCTACTTTGAGACCCAGAATAATATGAAGCCTCGTTCGTTACTCATCTACCCTGGACCTCTGAAACTATGCACATTTCGAAATATCGCCGAGGTGCAAAGGTGTGTTTAACCAGTGCAGAGTTTCTTTATTTGGAGATATTTGCCCAAGCGTTTTTGTTGACTACCACCTGCAGCTGGGAAGTCGTTTCACAATTTTGATTTATTCGATATTTGCTCTTTGCTGAAATGTTGTTTGTTTGTTCCTCTTTTTGCTATAAACTTATATTATAATCATCTTCATTCTTTGTCTTATGTACTTTTATTTAAACACTGCATAAGGAAAAACACTTTTTATTTGCACTACTGGTTAGATGTTAAACTGCATTTCGATTTACTGGTTGTTCTATCTGGTGCAATGACAATAAAGTTTCATGTAATCTTATCTAATTGCCCGTCTGTCTTTCATGTTTTCATGTCAAAATGTAGAGGAATGGCAGGAGCATTAGTGAATAAACATTGTGTTACAGCAAACGTTGTGCATGTAAACTTTGTTTTAGACTTTATTTTGGAGATATAGACTGAACTACTAAATACTTTCTACAGACTTCATATATAGTGATACATGTGTTAAAAGGACCTTGTACATCCATCCACAAAGATAAAGTGACAGGTGAATATTAGTTTCAGGGTAAAACACATCTCATATACACAAATGTATAGTCTTAGATTATTTACAACAATTTCATTGGTTCCTGGGCAACCCAGATTCAATAGGCCCCTCAGTGGTTAAATAACAACAATAATACAAATCATACAAATAATAATAATAATAATAATTACACTAAGAACAAATAGCAGTACTACTGATAATCGTAAGACATTTGGTATTTTTAAGGACGACAAATTAGTCAGGTTTCATGAAAATTAACTTTCTCTTTTAGCGAGGTGGAAAGGGCTCTGTTAGTGAGAAGTCAGATCAAAGTGCTTTTAATGACCCTTGACCTTCTTAATGACTCGTGCTTTCATCCGACATAACCACAGCCACAATGCCCTTGGAGAATACACAGTACACATCATGAGGATTGGACGAGTAGTAAGGAATTCAGAAACGTAAATATAATTCATATAACATGCTACCTTACAGACATGGAGATGTCTATATCATGAATTGCTAAAGAGAAGATTCACATGATGGTTTATGTTAAATGTTCATCTGTAAGTGGCCAATTGACATCCACTCTTAACAATGAACAACTCCAGTTAATTAAACAGGGAAGGATGACTTCCCTTCCTGTTCAAGTGTATCGTCCTCAATTTGTCCTCAAAAAACAACTTTTAGTCAGAAGCCTAGACGTGTTAATTTTATCGGGACGTTTAAAAAGATCGTGGTAAGGTCCATGCGTCTGAATAAAATGACAGCATAGTATCTCCGTCCGTTTCCAGTCGGGGAATATTCTACCTCTGGCCTGTGGCTGACCGGCGACTTCAGAAATAAAGGACTACCGATTGAGAGTGAGAAGCGGCGGACTCGTCGAGGTGAGGTCTGCACGGAAAAACAGACTCCGAGCCGTATATGGAGCCACTTTGACATGCATGCAAACAGTTGTCTTTCATCTCTCGAGTCACGGTGGGGAAGCGGCCTCATCATGCAATAGTTTAGGAATGCCTCGTGCCGGACAGGCTCTTGCCCGTACGCGTGTGTGTGTCTGTAGGCAGTGCGAATTACGCCCCAGGTGACACCTCTTCCGAGCGGACATGTTTTATTTCGCTTCTTTAAATTAAATTAATTAAATAAAGGCGCCACTAGAGGGCGCCTCCAACACATTTGTCGCCCTAGGCTATCGCCTAGGTCGCGTATGCCAAATGCCGGCCCTGGTGTGTCTGCTCGGCCGCGCCTACAGCACCATGGTGGGCATGTTGGGCATGTGGTGCACGAGAGAGGCCGGGTGAGGCACGCCGCTCATCTGCGGCGGCGGGTGAGGAGTGGGAGGCGAGTGCGCGCCCTGCACTCCGCCCCCGGCACCGGCGGCCATGGCGATGCCGCTGGGCCGGTGCCGGGCGCTCTTCTGGTGCGCACGCAGCCCCGCCAGCTGGGAGTAGGCCGACTGGCACACGTGGCACTTGTAGGGCCGCTCGCCTGTGTGCAGGCGCACGTGGTTGCGCAGGGTGGACGACTGGCTGAAGCGGCGGTTGCAGAAGCGGCAGACGAAGGGCTTGTCCAGCGTGTGGATGCGCATGTGGGAGCGCAGGTTGCTGCGGGAGTTGAAGCCGCGGTGGCAGATGACGCAGCGCATGCGCCCCGCCGTCATCATGGCGGCCGCTGCTGCCGCAGCCGCCGCAGCCGCCGCCGACGACGAGGAGGACGAGGAGGAGGAGGACGAGGAGCCGTCGCAGGAGTGGAACTCGTCTGTACCAATCAGAAACAAGAGTTCAACGTTTGTGTGGGTGAGCGATGGGCTGCCATCTATGCTACAGCAGCTAGTGCCCGGGTGCCTCTTAGCAAGGCATCATACGGTACCAACTGCAATTCTGACCACATAAACCCAGTTAATAATTATTTACTATTCGTTACTCGTATGTTATAACAACTATAATGTTATAATATATATATGTATATAGAAATACACACATGTATGTGTTTATATGTATATACATATATATATATACATACATGATACAAATATGTGTGAATGTACACTACCGTTCAAAAGTTTGGGGTCACCCAGACAATTTCATGTTTTCCATGAAAACTCACACTTTTATTCAACAGTTTTTAGCTCTGCTAACATAATTTCATAAGGGTTTTCTAATCATGAATTAGCCTTTTAACACGGCTAAACAATGTACCGTCAGAACAGAGGAGGGATGGTTGCTGGACATGCGGGCAATTACCACATTAACAATGTCTAGACTGTATTGCTGATTCATTTATTGTTATCAGCATTAATAAAAAAGAGTCACTTTCTTTAACAAATAAGGATGTTTGCAAGTAACCCCAAACTTATATGTAACCCCAAACTAGGGATCGACCGATACCGATTTTTAAGGGCCGATACATACCGATATTTTTTCATCAGCCTTAGCCGATACGCCGATACCGATTTTCTTGAGCCGATTTATTTTATTTTTTTTTACATTTATTGAACTTCAATATAAAAAACAATATTTAACAAATAGTAAAAACAGGTGAAGTAGAACAAGTAAGAACAAGTAGATGAACAATATTTAACAAATATTAAAAACAGGTGAGGTAGAACAAAGTAAAAAAAATTAAAAAAAAACGGCGAAAATCAGCCGCGTATCGGCCGATACCGATACACGTTAAAAACCGCGAATATCGGCCGATAATATCGGCCGACCGATATATCGGTCGATCCCTACCCCAAACATCTCTATATTTCTCCATAGATGTATGGTGTGCTTGCTGTGATGGTCTCACCAGTCTTGCTCTTCTTGCTCAGCTCCTCCTCTCCTCCTGGGACACCCGGTATTCCAAGGAAGGTGTTCTGGGAGTTTCCGTACCACACCAGAAGCTCCTGGTCTGGGGGAATGGTCTGGAAGGAGAGAGTGAGGTCAATACGGGATGAATCATCCTTCACTTGTTCAATAAGACATTCCTTCCAGTTGAACGGTTAGGAACTTCTCTAAATCAAGATGGCGACATCATTCAGTGCTTTGTTCAAGCTTTTTAGATCACTTTTCACCGAGTGATCCTACTAGGTATTTAGATATAATAGCTTGTGGGGTTATCTTGTGTAATATTAGTAATACCTGTGCGTAAACCCACAATACACAACTAACATATTGGTAAACATGTGTACAATGGAGTAGAATTGAATAGTATATTACAGTGTAGTTATAGTCACAAATATCTGTGGCTTTTATATATATATATGTGTGTGTGTGTGTGTGTGTATGATACCGAAGCAAGTAGTAATGTTTTCAAGCCAGGTAAATTGTTTCATTTTTCCGGATTCTAATTCCACAAAAATAATTGTTTTTTGACTTCTCTCATGATATCGGTTGCTTCAGAGAGCATGATTCCCAGGACGATCACGACGTGGATGGACTGCTGTAGCTCTAAACTCTTGTAGTCACTAACGTAACGTTTGATCCAGTGCAACAAGGTACGGGGAAACGTTACGTAGCAGAGCTTCAGGGTGTGGTGTCTCTAATTTGCACAGCATTTTTGCACTAGAATCCGTGGTCTGGTATCTACCACTTGAAACACTATATACTTTACAATTTACTACAGCTCATTACTATTATTACTCATTACCACTGTTTTAGTTTTTCTACTTATTATTACTTGCCTCACTTTATTTTAGTTTTATTATTATTATCATTATTATTATTATATGTTATTGTGATCTATGCTGCGACTTAATTTTAAGTATTTTTATATTTACTTCTCTCTATTTACTTTATCTTGTGTTGTTGCTGCTATCTGGCTGTTGAGGAACCAAGCCTAATAATCCTACTCTTGTGTACAATAAGGTGTAATGAAGGTAACAGTGATTGTGGCCGTGGCCGCGGTGCGGTGCAGGAGGACTGACCTCCACAGCCTTGTAGAAGATGCTGCTGCCGATCTGCACCACCTCGAGGTTCTGCTCCTGCTCGTTGCGGGCGCACTTGATGTAGGTCATCCAGCTCCTCTGGTCCTCCTGGCTGGCGTCGATGAAGTAGCGCACGCTGCCGTCCGCGTTGAACACCTGCTGACAGACAGACTCGTCAGTAAGGACAGGAGACACCATATAGTAGGGTATAGACACACACACACAGACAGACAGTAGATATAGACACAGACAGACAGACAGTAGGATATAGACACACTGACAGTAGGGTATAGACACACAGACAGAAGAATATAGACACACAGACAGTAGGATATTGACAGAGGGACAGACAGTCAGTAGGATATATACAGACAGACAGACAGGCAGACAGAAAGGCAGGCAGACAGACAGGCAGACAAATAGACGGACAGGCAGGCAGCCATGCACACACCTCCCACATGAGGTTGTTGTTCTTGTACAGGTCCACATGTTCCGGAGAGATGAGGCGGCCTGTGAACGGACCCATCTCGGTCCCAGCCTTGATCCAGGTCTTGGAGAAGATCCCCAGGCCTTCGCCTAAACACCAAGCACACCCTCCATGATCACGGAAACCAAACAAGGGCCACAACAGAACAGAACTGTCCCATACGAAAACCAGCTCCCCGTGAAAAGTTAAAGCTTAATTACCTGGAACTGAACTCTGGGCGATTATCACTTCAGTTGGAAGAACAAGGCTGGACAACTTCTGCACTTCTGAAAGAAGACCAGCAGAGGGTTACCAAAATGATCACATCTATGAGGATGACATTGTAACAAGCAGAATTAACTAACCTTTTAGTTTTGTGTTTCAAATCTAAATGCAAATTGGTTGTGTTGTTCTGAAGAGATTTAAGACATTTTTACCGTTGGAGAGTTTGTAGGCATATTTTAAAAGGACTCAGACACCTACTATTACTTTACATTCCGTAGGCAACAAAAAATGCGTACTTCTGTTTAATTTAAACCTATTCTGTGAATATTTTCATTTAGATGTTGATACTTTCCGACAAAGGGTTGCAAACAATAGTCCAAAGAAAACGACTCAACTCTGACTCGATCATACACAATAGGCCTAATTTGGCTGCTTATACTTTAATCTGTTGTGATTTTAATGGAGGACTTTTTCTGAATTTTTAGGTCGTATTTTTCTTACTTTAACAAGAGCATAAGTTGGGTGCTATTTCAGACGCTGGAATGCATGTAAGATCTTCGGCACTATAGCGGTTTTCAAGAGACAATTTTGTGTAAAGGAAAACCCTTTGTCCGCCACATCTGATGAATATCGCCATGAAAATGTTCTTTCAGCGTGTCTGATAGCCGTTATGTGATAGGACCAGAGAGAGAGACAGAAAGGTTAAACGTTTCTTTTCTTGCTTTCAATGGCTCCATTATGTGGCGGGGCCCCTATAGCTATCCATGAACAGCGAAAGAATAGAAAATGTCTAATTCCAAATTCATGATGGTCTTTTTAGGAACTCTGAAGCAATAAATGTAAAGTGAGCGAAGTGAGGGTTTTTGTTCGTGTAGAGCTCAGAATGTCTGACGGTGAAGAAAGGGAGCAGAACGTGAAAGGCCATTAGGCGCCTGACACGAGGTGAATAGCGATAGAATTAGGCTTCACGGTTATTACCAGCGGGGAAAAAAGACACACGCAGAGAAAGAGAGCGAGACAACAGTGCGGGTGCGCAACATGTGCGCAACATGTGCCTGCAGGGCGCAAAGTGTGTGTGTGTGTGTGTGTGTGTGTGTGTGTGTATTTGTGTGTGTGTGTGGGGGGGGGGGGGGGGGGGGGGGGGGGGAGAGAGAAAATGATAAAGTGGGTTTCTATCATTCTTCATCCACCAGCCCCCTTTCCTCTCCATCCTTGTCTCCATGGGGATTTGTCTCGAAAACGGGAACAGTGTGAAGCCGAATGAATTCCAAATGAGTTTAAAGACCTCCACTTTAAGTCACAACCGGTTTCATGCTCGAGCACAACATTCAATAGCCCCCCGGGAGCTCGCGTGAGAGGGGCCCATCCGACGTTACGAGACGCTAAAACACCGTTTAGGTCTTTATATAATATAATTATATTATTTAACAAATATTATGAAGGCCAGAAACTTCCAAAGGACGAAAAGAGTTTGATCATCTTTAAAAGAGCATCGAAAATAATTTCTAGATTTGAAATTGGTAATACAAATAAATGCAAAAATTCTTCAAGATTCAAAAAAAGTTCTGGGTTTGCAAGTCTCCCCCCAAAAAACTTCCACGGCTAAAACCTCTGAAAAATGCGCAGCGGAAATATGTCTAACGAATATCGAGAACAGGAAAACGAATAAGACCTTCTATAAATATATGAAGAAAGACCAAGTGTGCCCCTGGAAAGGCCTCGATAAATGCTTATAGGCCTATATTTTTAAACAGCCTATATATTTCAATAATTGTAAAGAAACATTTTTGTTCATGCAAGTTATTAATTTTGGGTTGAAATAGTTTAAAATCAGAGTGAACATTTAGTTACAAACATTTTGTATTATTATTATTTTATGAGGCCTATCGGTGCGACATTGTTCCATTATGTTGTACAGCATGCGTTTTAATCTAACGGTTCTGACATTTAGTTCATTTAAAAATGAACCTTAGTTACATGCATGGTATTCCGGTGGAGTTCCAAGTAAAGTTTCAACACTGGTTCGACCTGGCAGCAGCTGAGCATCGTTCACCGTCACTGATGTTAAAAGTCCCTCACCTCCAGAGAAGGACTGCGCCAGGACCTCCGCCGTGAAGGCCGTCTTAGGGCTTGCGCTCGGGGCGTTCTGGTCCTCGAGTAGGTGGTGGTGCTCGCCGAGCACGTGCCTCCACCTCCCGTAAAGGAAACTGTGCAGGATGTCGGAGGTGATGACGTCCGCCAGCGACAGAGGCTGCGGCTTGAAGGCGGTCTTGAGTGCGAGGGACTGGGCGGGCAGCACGGAGCCCATGGCGGTCGGAGATCGAGGATGGCTGTAGTAGTGCTAGGCTGAAGGTTCGAACCCTGGCGTAGGAAACCACGTGGGGCCAAACGGTGGGAAATAACCCGCGCTATTAAAATTAATAAGAATGAAACGAAAAACGGGTTTGCTGACCGCTTTGCTACATAAAGTTAAAAAATTCAATATAACGGATCAAAAACAAATTGTGCAAACAGGTTATTTCTGTTGAGTTGTTTTTCCTCTCGTTTTTGAGTGATTGCAAGTAAAAAGGTAAAAAAAAAAGTTGAAGCACAAAAGCGTAAAATGTTTAAGAGCGTCACAACTTGGCAATGGATTCGGAGTGTGTCATGTAGGTTTCACACGCGTTTTATATAGACTTCTGTCTGTCTGTCTGTCTGTCTGTCTCTCTGTCTGTCTGTCTGCGTGCGTGCGTGCGTGTGTGTATGTGTGTGTGTGTGCGTGTGTGTGAGTGAGACGCCGCTAATCGCCTCCTACTTACACCGTTCCGAGGAGGGAGGAGAGTGTGTCTGCAAGTGGAGGGGGAGCGAATGCGCGTGCTTGCGGGAGAAAGCAAGAGTGAGTGCGTCTCTGCGCGTGAGAGGACTTGTTTGTGTTGTGCGCGTGTGTGTGTGTCAACACGCACTTCGCTAGAATAACAACCCCCCCCCCCCCCCCCCCCCCCCGCATCCCGCGCCCGTCACCACCCACCCCTGCCGAACTGCACCGTCACTGAATCAGCGCAGCGATATTAAGAGGGAAAAAATAAAAAACATCTAAAAATACGAAAAAATTATTAGTTTTATCAGTTGGTCATCAATTGGGCATTGCAGTTTACATTTTTTCTTTTTCTCCAGTTTTTCATTACTGCGCCACCAGTAAACGTAGCCTACAATATTTCGTTTATTTGGCATGTTGGCGCCAAGTCTAAAATGTGCTTTAGGAATGATGTAGGCCTAGCCTATTCCTTTCTCTGCTTTCAGTTGTGGGTTGTTGTGAGTGTTCATTATTTCCGTGCAGGTAAAAACACGAAGGGGCAATTTGCCCAGGCTTCAAGTCATTGCAAGAATAGGATAGGACTTATTTGGAATCTGCCTGCAAGTCTCAATATAAAGACGGTTCTGCATTTTCTTTCCGTCTTTCATTCACTTTTCTTTATTAATCCTCCATTCTTTCTTTTGGAGACGGACAACTTTATGGTTGGCCAATAATCTCCGCGTGTCGGGACAATAGAAAGATCATTAGAGGAATTGTATTCTAATTATGAGCATTTGACCGCTCCGATTAGTGAGTGTCTGTGTGCGCGCGTGTGTGTGTGTGTGTGTGTGTGTGTGTGTGTGTGTGTGTGTGTGTGTGTGTGTGTGTGTGTGTGTGTGTGTGTGTGTGTGTGTGTGTGTGTGAGAGCGAGAGAGAGAGTATGCGTGTGTGTGCGTGTGTGTTTCTGTGAGAGAGAGTATACGTGCGTGTGAGAGAGAGAGAGAGAGAGAGAGAGAGAGAGAGAGAGAGAGAGAGAGAGAGAGAGAGAGAGAGAGAGAGAGAGAGAGAGAGAGAGAGAGAGAGAGAGAGAGAGAGAGAGAGAGAGAGTGTCACGTGTGTGTGCTTAACGGTAAAGGTCTTGGTCTCGCTCAGAAGGGGGGATCTGCGAAACGATCCGAAAACGACGAGACGCAAGAGCGACGGAGAGGCGCGCGGGGAGAGGGTGAATGTGTGAGTGACAGAGCAGGGAAAGAGATTAGAGGCAGATTGCTGGTCAACAGCTGCTTTTTAGGGAGGGGTGTCATCCATCCACGCCCCCACCCCGACCGATGAGGATTATGTCCTCCTTCTATGTTTATGAGCTTTTAAACATTCATTGTCGCCACGCCAGTCTCTCAGTCCGTTGTCGTCGACACCAGCGGAACACTTTTCTTTTTCTTCTTCTTCCCGCTTTCTTCCACACACGCACGCGCAAACACACACGCGCGCGCACACCGTTTGGCCACAGATGTATTATAAGGACCAATTTACCCAGATCGAATGGGGTTTCTTTCTTTATCGCATTTCAACGTTAAACTTTTTTGTGATAAAATTGTGTGATGATAAAATGGTCCGGAATATATTATTAGTTACTGATAGTATTAGTATTAGGGGTACTTGTTGTCTCCATTTCGAGGCCTTTATCAAGTGCAATACACATGTAAACCGGTTATTTATCAAGTGCAATAGGCCTAGTTCTAAACCGATTATTTATAAAGTCCAATAGGCTATATGGTTCTGTGTAAACCGGTTATTTATCAAGTGCAATGCATGTAAACCGGTTATTTAAAATGTATGACGTGAAGATGTAGAATATTCCGTCGAAATAAAAAGATAAAAAGCTAAGATAATTAGAATGTTGACTAATTATTCTTTTCATATTTCTCAAGAAAAGTGCCGCGCAATTTGGAAGTTTTGTTGGATGTGTTTAGCCTATATATATATATATATATATATATATATATATATATATATATATATATATATATATATACCTAGGCATAGCGACTATGCAAGGCCCTATGTGCCACGAGGCATTTGGAAGACAGGTAGGCCTAACAAAGCGACCATGCAGCTAGATTCACTGAGCAGGGTTGGATGGATAGTCTCTATACCGGGGTTATTAAAGTTGTCGGTATTGTAGAAGGTATTACTACAGTCCAATAACACAACCCCGAGCGGCTCTCGAAGTGGCCTCGATATTTTCGTTAAAACAAAAGACAAGCAGGCGTAAATCAACTAAACAAAAACTTTAGTGGTGGGCGGTACTATTCTGTGCACGGGGTGAGGGATATGAGTTGAATATTAGTTGCGGTTTTATTCTTGGTTTAATTGGCTTCAGCGGGGGGTGTCGGGCGGACAAAACCCACTCGAGCTCACGGGACAAAAAGCGCCCTGAGACGGTGCTTTAGACCCGCGCCACGAACGACAAACCGTCAAAGGGAGACGAGGCAAGGACCAGAGAGAAAGGAGAGGACGGAGGAGGGCCGCGCGACGGCAGGTGACTGGCACGCGTAAAAACAAGAGGGGACGCGTTGGCACCCCGGCTAGAGAAGACAGAGAAAAGGGAAGAAAGAAATCAACGAGAGAGAGAGAGAGAGAGAGAGAGAGAGAGAGAGAGAGAGAGAGAGAGAGAGAGAGAGAGAGAGAGAGAGAGAGAGAGAGAGAGAGAGGTAGAAGACGACGTGTAACGTGGAGTTCGGTCCGGCTGCTGGGCCATTAATGACCAGCTGAAGGCATGGAGGAGCTGAACAGAAGAAAGGAGAAAGAGAGAGAAGTGCAGAGGACACGGGACCGGGAGGCGCTTATAGAGAAAGCGGCGCGTCAGGAGCCGCAGCGGGGCTACAGGTTGTGGGAATCAGCCCAAATGGCAGACTAATGTTGTCCCAACTCTTCTCCTTAATATCATTAAACACCAATGCATATTCATGCTGGCTAATGCGGCAACAATCAGCCAAAGAAAGGGCCCGAGGAAGGCGCGCGCGCGCGCGCACGGCGGGCCAGACGGGAGCCCATGTGCACGGTGCTAATAATCCCTTTTAAAAGGCCTTTTAATAATAAAACCCATTCACACGAGGAGGACAGTCCTCAATGCGGACACGCCGCACGGGAACACAAATCCAAGTCGACTCGGCGCATTGTCTCAGGGCGGTCGCGCCGTTCGGGGAAATGGGCTTTAAAGCAGCCGCTGCTCACTGCGTCTCGCGTCTCATCGCCTCGCAGCTTATCATATTATCGGCTCATTAGCGTCGTGCCGACAGAAAGCCTCACCCGACCCTGTTGAGTGTGAACGCCAGGCCAGGTCGTCTGTCTTCCGCCCCCCCCCCCCCCCCCCCCCCATACACAAGCACACGCGCGCGCAAACGCGCGCGCACACACACACACACACACACACACACACACACACACACACACACACACACACACACACACACACACACACACACACACACACACACACACACACACACACACACACACACACACACACACACACACACACACATTCTGTAGGCCTAAATATTCTTCACGCAGGCTTCGGTGTACCTGAAAATGTTTTTTTAAAAACAAGGTCAATTATTAATTAATTAGACTAATTAAAGTCAAAATTTATAGGATCAAATGTCTCTTGGGTAGTTTCACCATTTACATTTTACGCATCACCCTGCTCGTAAGCAACGTTGAGTCGTGAGTCCGATAAGGCGTCTCTCATCGCGGGTTGAAGTCCATCGGACGGGGGAGGCCACGTGGGCCCCAGACCTGCAGAAACAGCCTTTACCTTTTTTTTATGCCTCGCTCAATCACTTAGGCGGCGACGCGCTGCCGACATGAGTGAAATGTTTCTTTCTTGGGTAAAATAGGTGTAAATAATGAATTATTCAATAATTTGTAAAAGCCAAGCTCCACGCCACTAGGCAAACCATCGCTCAAAGGGCACCAGGTGATGTCCTTTAAAAGAGAGAACGCGAGAATGAAAGCAAATGTAACTATAATATATTATACACACTCACGCGCGCGCACACACACGCACGCAGGCAGACACGCACACACACTATGGCGGGAAACTTGGAGAGGTTAGGGATACAGACAGACGGGGGGCTGAATAGATGCAGACCGGGAGGGAAGAACAAGAGGAACGCGAGGAGTAACCGTGATACGTGAAGATTCACATAACATTCATCATAAATGCGAACCTGTGCAATGAGACCACTGTTAACTTGCTAAAAAGATGGATAGGGATGTTGTATATCCCACATGACACTATAGGCTATATAGTATTGATCGGAAACTTAGAAACAAAATCTGATTGAGGCAGACAAAATCTTGGATGGATGTGTGATGGACTTACAGACAGGCAGAGACAGACACATAGCCACATCCACCAAGTCCTCCTATGAGAACCTGAGTCATTTCAACCCAAGCCCAGCCAAAGTGTTTTTAGGGCTCCACGGGGCCTGTTTTGGCTGGGGTCCAGAAGCCCATTATTTAAATGATTCATCAGGAGGCACAGTTCATCTGTACTTACCGGCCTGCTTCCTGCCATTTACCACACACACACACGCACGCGCACACACACTAGATCTATGGGAACACAGATTTGTGTTGCTCGCATGTCTTATACATTAGTTTGCAGAATGCGTTCATGTGTGTCTTATGAGTTTTAATACATTGAATCACACATCCCTTAACAATGAACACACACCAGCCCACAGTGAAATTACAATTAATACACTTCAAAACACTTGTGTGTACCTGAGCATTTTATGACATTAAAAGGCATATTACTTTGAGCTGATGTGTGTTTATGTGTGATGGGTGAAGCAGTTGACTCCTAATTTTTATACAATGCAAATTGGGAAGATGTGAGGGCGTCTTGCTCCGGGGTTCCAAGTAGATTGCCAATATCTGGGGATCAAACCCAGAACCTTTCAGCTGGGAGTTGAACATCCTCCTCCAGTACGCTATCCTGCATTACTGTGGTGCATTAGTGTCAGTTATTGCCATGTTTCTTCCACATGCATCGTGTGTGTGTGTGTGTGTGTGTGTGTGTGTGTATGTGTGTGGTTACTGTACGCGTGTAATTACAGTAACAATATTAATGACGGATGACATCAGCCTATGGCCAACTGCGCCATCTGTCTGAGAAACACATTAATTATTGACTTCTCATTTGTCACAGGAAGAGGATCATAAATATTTGCAGAGCGTCACCCTTCATCTGTCAGCACTGGAGTTTCTTATCAAACAACACTTCAAGCTGGGATACAAGCTATAAGATATACTATTCACTGCTACGTATATAAAGATTCTGTATAGGTAGCATTAAAGAGATTTATATTTGAGTGTAATTTGGTAGAAATGGAATAGCCATTCATCTGCGATTAGAAAGTGAAATGCACTGAGAATATCTGGTATGAGTGGACTTTGGGCCTTCCTCAGTATGAGGCAATATATTTCTGACCAGAGCATCATCACATGCAGCCACTTATTATCATGGCGCCATCACAGGTGCATGAACCCAGCTCTCATCGACTGTGAGAGGAGAGCTCTTTTCGGGGTCTATATTACGGATCCGACCCCCTCTGCTAACACTCTTTACATCTCGAGTCTCGCCTGGAGCAGCTTCAATAAAACATCTTTGTTAACTTTGAAACAAGATAAATCCTTTCTTTGCGTTGCACATCTCTTGAAACAATGGAGTAAGTTAACGTGAAACTCCAACCGGTGCGGATAACACAACAGCATTAAATTCTGCAGGGGCAGCTCCTATTGTTTGCTCCTTTTGCGCATTTCAGTGCTACTCTCATTAAACAGGCCTTGGCCAGGAATGAAATGTCTCACGAGAGCCTGCGGGTGGCAGGAAACTACATGCAGAGGCATACTTTGATTGTGCTGTTTATTTGTAAGTATTTTGACAATATTTAGGACTGCCTTTCCTTTGTCTGATCGGTAAAAACACTTATTGGTCATAAGCACACAATTTTCAAAGGCTTACACTTGACATTAGTGTTCCGTTAGTGTGATTACATAATACTGTGTAATAATCAATGTAACATGTAAAAGCATGTACTTAAACTTGTTTGAAATGCGCTCTAAAACACATTGTGTACACTAATTAAGACACTATTACATTCAGTGGCCTAGGTTCAAATCCCTCTTCCTGCAGACACATCCTCTACTAGAACAAGAGGATTCTACCATTTTTCAGCATTCTTGATTTTTGACGAGTCAGCCAATCAATAGCAAGGTGACATGTTCAATTAATAAACTTGAGATTCAACCTTGCAGCCCATAGAAATTGGACAGGCTTAGAAAGAACTGGGAGAGGGAGGAGAGGAGCAGAGATGTTTATTCTCAAAGTTTAGACTATAGCTGGAATTAGTAAATCTTGCATATCGTAAATTAAAAATTCATAAGCAAAAAAAAGCGATTCTAAACTAGGGATAGGCTGTTCCATAAAGTAATTTCATATCAAGTACTGTACATGCTGTTACAGGATATTACATGGCTAATTACATGTGCTATTACACCGCAACAAGGACACTAATGAAAAGTGTTACTGTAAGGTGAAGGTTCCTAGTTTGTGTGTGTGATTTGTTCACCTGCTAAATCAAAAGCATTGCTGTGAATATACCCCATGCTATTATACACCCATTCATTTAATAGCTTGTTTCCCTACAGAAGAGCTCAAGATCTTGTAGGATCGCATTTATCCACCTAGCTGTGGTTGCCATGTTTCAAAAGGAAGTTGGCGAAACCTGTTAAACAAGTTCCATTATCAAATGTACGAAGTCATTACTGTAAATGTAGGGGAAGCCCTGACCACTAATCCACTGACAAAACGCAAAAACAGACAATTGAAATAAAGTCAACAAAACCATGGCCGTGTTCGATTTGGCTCACTTGTATCCTCATTCCCTATATAGTACACTACTTAAAGTGCAAGTTAACATAGAAATTTGACACCAATTATGTGCCAGCTATCTGAATGGCATGTTCTGGTCAGATAAACAAGCAGACGTGTTGGATTAAATAAAATAAATAATCTGTATGTGCCAGCCATCCCTGATGGATTAATCCGTTGAAAAATCACTATGCATCATGCGCTAGTGCAGAAATAAGTGTGAATCTGTATGGTGCATTATTGTTAGAAAGTGTTAAAACTAAATGGGGAACCAGATTTATGTGTGAGTGTACTATATAGGGCACCAGTGGACCAATCGGAACACGGCACGAGACCGGATGAAAACAAAAAATAAAAACAACTCTGGAGATGGACATTGAATCAGAAAGGAGGAGCTTGTTTATTAGCCCACATGTTAATCGTCACCCTCTTCCTCAGCCAACAGTATTTCCGTGGCTCTAGTACATACACAGCTCTATCTGTCAATAGAATCTTCTAGAAAAATCTCAAGGTTACACAGTTAGAAAAACAACTTAAACCAGGGTACCGCCCCTGGGCAGAGGGGGGAGGGTTGTGTGGTGGGAGGAAAAAGGGAGGGGGGAGACGAGCCAGAATCCAAGCCCGCCCCCCCCACACACACCTGAGGCTGGGACGAGACACTATTTATGCCGCCGTCCACTCAGGTTTTGTTCTGAGGACAGACCGCCCCCCATCACAGCTCTCCCCGCCATGGAAACGCCCACCTCGGCAGGCCACACCCACACACCCTGATCGTGTGATCAGAATAAACTAAATGACTAATTTAGCCTCTTAATCAGGGGTGTATCCAGAGACAGCGAGAGAGAGATTGAGAGAAAGAGAAAGGACAGAAAAAGAGACAGTTGGCCAGGCAGTCTTGAGAATATAACACATACTTAGCTTCTTTGTCAACGGTGAAACACAAGTGAATTAAACAACATTTAGATAACAAAGTCCATTTTTTAACTGGAGAGCACCCGCCAGAGTGAACATTTACATAAACCATATTCTCTTATTGACAAAAATGAATTCATATTGGATAAACAGATTTAAATAGACCCTTGTACAGGAGAAAAGTAATAGCATCATTAATAGCATCACACATACAGAGCAGAACCACCAATTCAAAATTTCAAATTAACTCAACAGTCCATTCATCCGTCAGACACACATGTGTCTGTGGCGAAACCGTCTGACACCAGTCAGACCCCAAAAATAACAAGTCTAATCATTAAGCTACCGTATATGCATCCAGTCCGCCACCGGCCAGTGACAAGCTAGCCTCGAGCGAGCAACAAGCTAGTCACCAGCTGGCCACTAATCTAGCCACCAGCTAGCAACCAGTCAGCCGCCGACCAGCTAACCAGCACCGAGTTTCAGTGGTAACTTCACGTCATAAAATTATTTGTCTCAACTCAATTGTGGTACCATCATCTAGGGATCAACGGTGGCGTGTGTTGGGGGGGGGGCATGTTTGACAACAGACAAACGCGGCTTCAGACAGCTCAGTATCAATACATTATAAAAACTGAGGAAATCACAAGCGCCTACAGGAACAACATGTAGCATTAAACCAAAACACAGCATTGCACCTCCATGGTGGCGACTCTACAGGTAAAAATTAGATTAACAGTCATCCAACAGGGACCTAGTAGAAAAACAAAACCAGCCGACGCCATTAAAAGGAATCTACCAACAAATAAAAAAAAAAAGAAAAACACATCACACATCTGACGCATGCTTTAAAACATCTTTCACAAAAATAAGAACATGATCCTCCTCAAGACTGCCAAGCCTCATACCATTGTATTGGAAAATAAAACTAGACAAAATATAGATTATACTGGATTTTGTTCAAAGCCACACTGATACATCTTTAAGTTCAAGTTTGATATAAAACAAAGAAAAACAGCTCTATACTGTGGAGACTGGAGGCCAAAAATCTGCCCGTCAAAATATCAACTTTATGGTTAAAAAACAGAAAGAAAGAGTTCTTGATTTGCAGTTAATCCTTAGTTTGTCTCTACAAAAGGAAGAAGGAAGCGGCAGAGCGTTGCTTAGAAACTCCAATTCTGTTGCCAAGGACAACCATCAAAAACCTTAGCCGGTGGGAGAAGCCTTTAATGGTCCTAAACAGGCAATGAGGATCAGAAAACAAAACAATTGTCAGCATGCATGCATGGAGCTGTGTACGTCTTTACACAACTAAAGTCAGAGGCTCAATATAACAACAAATTAGATATACAACAAAAAGTACACATTTATCAGAGCGGGGGGAGCAGGTCATAATGAAGCCTAGTGAGGTAGTGGAGCAGGTCATGATGAAGCCTAGTGAGATGGTGGAGCAGGTCATGATGAAGCCTAGTGAGGTGGTGGAGCAGGTCATGATGAAGCCTAGTGAGATGGTGGAGCAGGTCATAATGAAGCCTAGTGAGATGGTGGAGCAGGTCATGATGAAGCCTAGTGAGGTGGTGGAGCAGGTCATGATGAAGCCTAGTGAGGTGGTGGAGCAGGTCATAATGAAGCCTAGTGAGATGGTGGAGCAGGTCATGATGAAGCCTAGTGAGGTGGTGGAGCAGGTCATGATGAAGCCTAGTGAGGTGGTGGAGCAGGTCATGATGAAGCCTAGTGAGGTGGTGGAGCAGGTCATGATGAAGCCTAGTGAGATGGTGGAGCAGGTCATGATGAAGCCTAGTGAGGTAGTGGAGCAGGTCATAATGAAGCCTAGATAGTTCATAAAGAGGGACCAATGGATAATCTCTTCATGCCATCAGATTAAATCTTATTTCCAACTTCCAACCACTTAGCAGTCTTTTTGGCAATATAATAGGTTACGGTGTCAGAAAATATGCCAATTTCAGCCAAACCCTGCATGACTGGCAACAAAATCCATCACTAAATATACGCAGGGGAAGAATTTTTAACCATATGAATTCCATTTGGTTCAATAGGTCATTACTATTTGTATACTGCTTTGCTGTTAAGACTTTCCAGAGGTAGAACAATCCTAGGTCCATCCAGGCCAGAGGCATTTCATTGGTGGGTGCAGCACTGCTCAGGCTAGGACTGTGAACGGGAACCAGTGAGATGTGCCATCCTAGCGGCAGCATGCGTGTACCTGAATCTGGGGTTGGGACTGGGGCCAGATATATGGACCCTGCTGTCTGTAGTACTCTGCTAGCGCTGCGCTGTAGTCTGGTACAGTAGTCTGCTGGGACGACTGATCTACACAACGACACACACAATTCATTGTCAGATCAAGATGGATATTCAGACAGCATGCTAGACCTTGTTGGGTCACATTTCAATAAGGCCTTCCAGGCTTCCGAGACCCTGTTTTCCTGAAACATGCGCTTTGGACCTGGGTCGTTTAGTTGAATGAAAAATATAGGGCAAAAACATTTTGACGATGTGAAATGGTGTCACAAACGTAGATTTGGGACACACAAAATTATACCAGGGGTTATATTTCGACACCCGTTATATTTGGTGATTTTTGCCATTTATTATTCTTCGTCCTGATCGGACGATATTTTCCAGACTAAATAGAAAGACTTCCAACCGGCTTGCTGTTGTGTGCAACCGAGTCTAGTCTTAAGAACGGATGGAGCAACATTGGAAGTCATCCCCATGCCTGCTGAAGCACTATGACTGCACACGGTCACATCCCAATCGAGTTTAATAAATGACCAATAGGCCAATGTTGACTGTCAGATTATCTTTGCTTTAAAGCACTTGTCTGGGCACTGCTCATGTGTACGGTGTCCATGTGCCAAATGAAGGCCCTTATTGAAAACCCCTTCAAAAGCTGACGTGATGGCTGGAGCGCAATAGCCATTATTATGTGGAAGAAACTGACAGCCAGGCCCACACAGACCACGTTTCTTACTTTGTTTCTTGTAGTAGTCCTCCCAGGCCTTGGTGTAGTCTGTCAGCACATTCTGAGTCTGAGTCTGTTGACCTACACATGCACACACACAATGCAACACATTTAGTCACATGGCGTTAGTGGCCATGTAAACAGAGCCAACGGTGTGCAAATACCTGACAAGGAGGAGGAGTGTAATCTGTCTGTTCATGACGCTGTGCAGGCAGGGTCCTGACTAAACCCTGGGTGGTCGACGTCTGAGTTACCAGGGTCCTGGCTAAACCCTGGGTGGTCGATGTCTGAGTTACCAGGGTCCTGGCTAAACCCTGGGTGGTCGATGTCTGAGTTACCAGGGTCCTGGCTAAACCCTGGGTGGTCGACGTCTGAGTTACCAGTAGTGGTGCAACCATTCACGGGTTTCCCGTGATCCGTATGGATCAACCCTCAAGGTTCGGGACGCAAGTGATCCGCGGATCGGCTGATAAAAAAAGTTGTTTTTGAACCCGGAAACCGGAACCGGAAGCGGGCATATTTATGTTTGGTTGTAGTCTTTTCGTTCTGATCTCCGTATCAACAGTAGGGCTAGAACCGAGTGAAATGACCCTTGCGATGAGCAATGAGTCTTCCAACCGAAATCAATGGATTTACAAAATGCCAAATAAATCACGACAGAAACTGTATTTCGCTACCTTACTTGATGAAAAAAAAAAAAAAAAGAAGATGAGGATGTATGCATTGTCTTGGGAGAGTGTAGACTCTAAACTCTCCCCAGGCAATGCAGACATCCTGAATTTAAAGTTGTAAATCCAGGGTTAGGGATTATTTACTATCCATGTTAAAAAGAAGGAATAATGCCTCAGATTGAAATTTTTTTAAAACATTGACTATGCTTAAAGGAAGCAGGATTATTACCTAATTTTTCACTTCATTTTGTTTTTACACATTTGAAGATTTTATTTAAAGTCACATTTGTCTCGTTATCTTTTTTGCTGTTGTTGATCCGAAAATGATCCGACCCGTGACTCAAAAACCGTGACACGATCCGAACCGTGAGTTTTGTGATCCGTTGCACCCCTAGTTACCAGGGTCCTGACTAAACCCTGGTGGGTGGAAGACTGAGTTACCAGGGTCCTGACTAAACCCTGGTGGGTGGAAGACTGAGTTACCAGGGTCCTGACTAAACCCTGGTGGGTGGAAGACTGAGTTACCAGGGTCCTGACTAAACCCTGGTGGGTGGAAGACTGAGTTACCAGGGTCCTGACTAAACCCTGGTGGGTGGAAGACAGTTACCAGGGTCCTGACTAAACCCTGGTGGGTGGAAGACAGTTACCAGGGTCCTGACTAAACCCTGGTGGGTGGAAGACTGAGTTACCAGGGTCCTGGCTATATCCTGGGGGGTGGACGTCAGTGTCCTGTCTCCTGACTAAAACCTGCTTGGTGGGGGTCTGTTTAAGTTACCAGGGTCCTGTTGTCCGGTGTTCTGCCAGCTGGTCTGATAGGCGGTTCCCCAGCCGCCGGTCACAAAGGTCTGACCACTACCACAACTGAAAAAGAAACACACACACATTGATGCATTAGACGATGATCCAAGTGACAGTACAACAAGTGCCTGTTGGTCTAATGCCAATAAAAACAAATAAAACGTTCAACTCATGGACCTGATGAAAAAGGCAACATATAAATATTAAAATTATAAAACAAAACGAGAAAATAAAAGTTTTTTATTTGATGCTCTTAGGCAAGGCAACTTTATTTATATAGCACTTTTCATACACTAAGCTGATAATTACAACTTTGAGTAAGGGCCAGTAAAAATTGCCTCAGGGCCAGTTTACTTCAGACCCAATAGCAACATTATCTTTAACCGAGTGTGAGGAGTGTGCATCCAGGAGGTGAGTGTTCCTCACTTGTGGTGTGTTGCTGCAGGGCCCTGGGTGAACGGGCTGAAGCCAAAGCCCCCATTACTCAGAATGCCAGAACCCTGAAGGGGAGGGAGGAGAGGGAAGGTCTGATGAGTTTAACTCTGAGTCTTACACACACACACACACACACACACACACACACACACACACACACACACACACACACACACACGGACCAGGGGAACACGGTTGTGCGTCGCACGTACCCCGATCTTGTCGTCGATGAGCTGCCGGGCCAGGTCCATCTGCTGGGGGGTGCCCCGGATAGTGAAGACGCGGGTGTTGGGGTCAGTGGAGGGGGGCGGGTTCCTCTGGAGCTCCACGTGGGCTCCAGACTGCTGGTTGATGCTCTTGATGGTCTCTCCACCTGGGAACACCCCCCACACGAGACACCGTTAACGTCTACGACATGGAACCACAGAGTAACGCTGAGCCGAGCCTCACATCCACCTCGGAGTTGCGAATAACAAACCTACTCTATACTGGGTTTAGCTATTTAGGAGAAATACAATTGAACGCAATAGATTGGGCCCTACAAGACCCCTTTGAACAAATCAGCATCTTCTTATCAAAATGGATTAGGTTTGAGAATGCATATGGACTTTGGATCACCCCCATGTGGCCCACAATCAAAAGCTAGACCAAGAAGGATCCAAATGGCAGGGTTCAATAAAAGGCTGTAAAAACAGAGCGTCAGGCTTAATCCATACCGTAAACACCACACTGTTCTTAATGACACAAGCCCCAGTGGTTAAGCAGATAGGGTGCAAGTGATGTTATCGCTGCATGCAACAGTGTGAAGTGGATCAACTGAACGACAGCCTGATTAGCAGGCGGCAACTGGCCTCGAACTGCAAGTAGAGGCCCCTTCCACCCCCCGCCCAGACCGACGGAACCCCCTGAGGTCATTAGCCCATTGTTAACCAAATCAAACCACCTTTAATAGACCCATTATGAGCTGCTTCTGGGGGAGGGGAGCGGGGGGGGAGATGGATAGGATACCTCTATGAGAACCTACGCACCCGAGGACACAGAGGGAGCACTGGGCTTCTGTGAGGACATTAATCACCGTTTGCTACCAATAGAAAACTTTGAGTAGACCACCAGCTTGACACACACCCTCCACCATATGGTCTGTGCACCCCCCCCCCCCCCCCCCCCCCCGGCCCCTCAACACACACACTTTTTAGACAGGCATTTCTATTGCTCCGTCGTTTATTGTGGCGAAGGCTGGTCTGTCTGAAGGACTATACAGAAGGGGGACTGGTCAATGACTTTTTAAAGAAGGGTTAAATAGAGCGAGTGAATTACTAATAGGCTAATGGGGCTCGATCGCCCAACCCTTCCTTTGGCTCATTTCAGTTTACAGCTGTTCCCCTACACAATGAACCCACGTTGCCTCATGAAGCAGTTGACAACACAAATCCAGAGGACCGAAACTTTGCTGAACACACATTTCTTCTGACCAGAGACCATTTCTGTTTTGTTTTTTTTCAGTTTGCGAGTATATTTCAGATTCAGAGAAGAATATACAAACTATTTCCCCCTAATTTAACAGTCCAAAGTAAATCATTTCAAGCGTTAGATTGAAAGATTGATAAACGAGAGTGGTGTTATACAATGGAATGGACACGAACACAATGGCTGAGATTACATTATCGTACTTTATGTTTACAAAAGGGAATCACAATTTTGGTAACTGAAGAACAGTTGGGGTGAATCCCGATTCTTTGCTCCAAGCAAAATCTCAGCCCTACCCCTCGCTGTTGCGCGTTCACGCGCAGTGGAGCCGTGTCCCGAAAGCCATTTTAAAAGGTAGGGTAAGGGGAGGGCTAACTTCCTCAAAATTGAGATTTTCGACGGGCACACTCAAAGAAACTGAGAACGCTCCAGTTGTGACTTGCTCCTGCAATGCCTTGCGAGAAAATGGAAAATATAGGCATTTTCTTTGTAACAAGGGGGCAATGCTTATTAGCCTGGAGAATGGTGGATCAATCAGTACGTTTACATGCACAGCTTAATAAGATTAAAGCTATAGTTAGACTATGCTCCTGAATTGGACTACTGCAATATTACATACATACAATTTAACCGATTTTGCTTGTCCGTTCATTCAGATTTGTGCTAAGTAGATCAGTTAAAGGTGTTTACATTCATGTATAAGCGCTGACAGTTTTTTTTTTTTTTTTTTTTTTTTACATAGACTGATGTCTATCTATGTATCAGTTATTATAAGGGCTGTCAAGCGATTAAAAAAATTAATCTAATTAATTTTTGCGATGAATTAATCTAAATTAATCGCATACTTACATTTTCCGAGAAAGTATTTCAAAATAATTTAATTCAAGTAAATTATGGCAGATGAGTGATTCAATGAATGACTCTTTTATTTAAAACATGTCTGTCATTAACATACGGTGCACTTTAAGATCAAATTAATTTCCATTTCCATCTCACTCAAGATTCAATGCATCTCAGTCGAGTGTGGCTTGACGAGGCTGCTAGCGCCAGCTTCAGGGGCTGTGGCAGCTCGTACTGCGAGCTTGCCACCAAATGTTTTTGCGTTGAGGTGATATTTAAGGGTTGATGAACTCCCGATGATGGGAAAGTTCCTTACTACAGAGATTGCAGATAACGGTGTTCCTATCTACAGTTCCATCTGGGAGTTGTATAAACTTGAATTTTCCGTTCACGGTGCCGAGCAGCGTCTTCTCGTCTGCCTGCATTTTGTCTCAACGCAAATGACGCACCGGGTCAAAGGGCAGTATATAGAAGCGCGATTAATCAGTGTTAATTTTTTTAACGCGTTATTTTTTCTGTGATTAATTAATCGAAATTAACACGTTAATTTGACAGCCCTAGTTATTATATATTGTACATAACATGTGCCCATATAACCCAGTTCTGCCATACAATTCCTTCTTTTTTGTCATGTTTTCTTTCAGGAGATCATTGAGGACGCTGCCATCACAGAGCCCATTCCTCCACCTCCAGCACCTCTTCTGCATTGGTAGCCCTAAGCCCCCCAAACCCAGTGAAAACATCCACTGATGGTTTAAAATAGGGATCTACCGGGCCGATTATCGGCGCCGATAATCGGCATTTTGACGCATATCAGCATCAGCCTTTTTTTTTGATCCGACGGCCAATCAGCAGTGAAAGCTGTGCATGCACAGTGCTCACACACACACGGCGGAGAGGAGAAAAGGCTTTGTCTGGTTTGGTTTCGAGTTAAGTTAAGGCAGCAGACTCTCGCGAAATTGTAATAAATATCCCAGGCCTCTACAACTCACAACTACTAGTAACATTACTGTGAGCCCATTAACGTTATCGAAACATAAGCGGCAGCTCTGCTCGCTCGCTAGCTTTTAGCGCAACGTTAGCCCAGCGGTCCGCTTTCTGCTATGGCTCTAGACGCTCAGCAGACTGTAGCAAAACTCTACAACTCACGACTACTAACGTTACTGTGAGGCCCATTACGTTAGCAGCAGCTGTCTGTTCCTATGACAAACACTGATTAATTAAGTGAAGATGCTGTAGTATATTTAGTGTTTTTAAACTGATTAATCACTTGAAACAAGGTTGCTGAAAATATTGATAGGGAAATAGTCAGTGATAAAAGTAAGAAGTGTGTGTGTGAGAGAGTAAAATTCAGTTAGTTTTATTACTGGGAAGCACGATGAGGGGATGGCTAGAGAATGTGTGTGTGTGTGTGTGTGTGTGTGTGTGTGTGTGTGTGTGTGTGTGTGTGTGTGTGTGTGTGTGTGTGTGTGTGTGTCATGAGAAACTGACAGCAAAGCACCGTCTGAGAGAAAACTGTCTGGCAATAATGGCTGTTCAACTAGGGAACTATTTATTTAAATTTTCAGTTGTAAAAGATTAACATTTCAGTTCAGGAACATTTTAGGGAGCCATTTATTTGTTTAAATTGTGTTATGTTGCAAATCTGACAAGCTTTGGCGTTTATTAAACATGTGCTTAAAGGCATTTAAATGAAGTTCAGTGTTGGAGTTTGTATTATTCAAAATTTTTATGCCAATATTTTCCCTTTTTCTGTAAATTAATATCGGCTCCATATATCGGTTATCGGCCCCTTGACTACTAATAATCGGTATCGGCCCTGAAAAAAACATATTGGTCTATCTATAGTTTAAAACGGACGAGTTATTGATAAAATGCGATGGTTGATGCCTTTTTGTAATGTGCAATATTAGTTCCAATATATCACTGGTTCTTGTGTGTATGATATTTTATTTATTACATGGATGGCATACCTCAAGTTCTAGGTTTATTCTGGTTTTATATATTATGTTGATCTTGTATAATGTTTGATACAAAATAAAGTGCAATATTGCAGTTTCTAACAAATTGTGAGCATGAATAATCTTATCTATTCAGACCGTGTTTTTCCATGTGGGTAGGGTTGCATTCCTAAGACATTCAAACTATACAGTAAAATTCCAGTTAAATTGAAGATCAAAACCCTGTCAACGACTACTAATGATGTACTGTTGGGTCTTGAAGGCTTGTCGTCCCATTTCGTAGGGGTAGGGTTGAGGGGGAGGGTTAAAGAAAATAAATTCACCCTTATGCTGCCAAAATGTTTGAGCCATACAAAGTGTTCATGAGTCCTATAGTCCTTTCATTCTCAGTCAGTAATAAGCAGGCTAAAAGGTCACATGTCATCTTTCCACAAGGCAATGCATTTAATCCTCCTTTAAATGTATACAGCAGGGCTGACTGATAACATAGTGTATATTCACCCTCGGCATATGATCCTGCACGAAAAACAAGTCGCAAAAGAAAAATATTTACACACGCCATGCATTCAAACTTGGCAAGCAACCATTTGACCTGTCAGACGGAGCCCAGGCACCATTTGGCCAATCAGATGAAGCCCCAGCTACCAACCCTCAGATTAATCGTGTCAAATTGGTGGCAGTTACAATGAACTAGGAAGGAGAGAATTGCGAGGGTAGTGTGGTGGACGAAGACCTCAAGGTGAAAAGCGCGCTGAAGAGCGGTGAACTCTTTACACCTAGCAGCTATAAAAACTACAAATGACTTAATGTAGGCTATGTGGAAAATGCGCCGACGTTGGCTCAGCCTGGCTCCGCCCTCTTCCGCTACGTAGCTAAGATGGCTGCCGTTGAGTACGAAAAGTGTACAACGCCACACAATTCACGATTTGACCGTTTTGAGTACAACATCTGGGTCCTTCCAGTACACTTATTTTCGCCCGATCTGAAACGGAACGCCCTACGTCCCAAACTTAGGCTAGTAAGTACGGATAGTATGGATATTGGAACACGGCACAGGAGCTATGACAATGCTGCATGAAGGAACGTGATTGACAGGCAAGCTGGATTCCCCGAAAGGGATGCCCTGTTTGGTCAGAAATTAAATGAGTGGGATGTTGAAACTCAGGACTCAAACAGATGCAGGCACACAGTCACCCAGAACCGATATTCAGAGTATTGCACTCATAGCTGACCGATGGCTCCAAAACCTTCAGCACTTAAGTAACCAGGGAACGGTGCAGTTCAATCCAAGAGTGAGGAAGTACCCTACCTTTTCCAATGACAAGGCCACACTTGTCAGCAGGGATGGTGTAGGTAACTTCCTGAAGTGGTCCTGGTGAACCCACAGTCCAGTCACTACGACCTCTGACCCTGCTGGTACGCATGGCAGATCCAAAGCCGTCACGCTCCTGAAGACCCAAAGCATAACGCCATTAAATGTTGGCCCAATAGAAAAGAGACAACGAGAAAGATGGAGGGGAATGTCCCAAACGGACATAGCGGGAGGATCACCTGCGCGGTCTGAATGAGGTCATTGATGAGGTGAACCGCATGCTGACAGCGGTCGGGCTGACCCATCACCATGGCGACCCGCTCCGGGCTGATACCATCATCTTAATCACAGAAGGTTGGGGGGGTGAGTGTTGGAAGAAGGCTGCTGGTTCCAGCGCAGCCTCCCCTAACCAGTTGCATACATTTTTGACCACTAGGCGCTATATTAGAGCGGATGGCGACCTATACCTCGGTACCACTGGTTATTCGCTGGAGATTTAGGGCTAGGCTTATAGCATTACCAGTTCACTGTGGTTTTAATGAAGGCATTTTCTTGCTTTACCTATTAAATAAACCCTGAATCACTCAAAACTACGTGAAGAGATCATGATGGAGATCCAGACATGCGGTGTAGGTCTTTGGTTTGTGGGGGCAAACGTGAACAGACCTGCTTTGAACTGGATTCTGACTCCGGCATCATTCTGGATCTTCTTAATCATCTCTCCGTTCCTGCCGATGACAATACCAACAGCAAACCTGGGCACTGCCACCTGGGGGGGATCAAACGCATGTAGCTATGAATGGAGGGGGAAGTTAGAGCCGTGTTCATACATGCACGAGTTTGAGTCTCATTGGCTGTGTTTGAGTCTCATTGGCTGTGTTTGAGTCTCATTGGCTGTGTTTGAGTCTCATTGGCTGTGTTTGAGTCTCATTGGCTATGTTTGAGTCTCAATGGCTATGTTTGATTGAGTTTACTTGGTCCCTCATTCCCTATATGGTACAGAATTAAGGAAATTAGTAATAGTATGCTAATGATGTGCTGTAAATCTACCACTGTAACGTATTGGTAGTATAAGGAAACCAACACCTGATACCCTGTAGCAGCTCATTTAAAGAGCCCGTACGCGTCAGACCATCTCTATTGGAAAACCATTTCTTCAAGGAAAACCGCTATGCATCATGAGATATATAGCAGAAATACATGCGCATCGGATGCACATACATTTACTGTGCATTATGGATATATAAGGTACTGCACTATACAGGGAACCATATTTCTACTCTACCACCCAACACAACGTGACACCCTCAACAGTGCACTACAATATGAGGCACAAGTGGTCCAATCCAAACATGGCGCGCCGCCTTACGTCCAGAGTGGCGCCTCCCAGGCGAGCAGTGAAGTCATTGCGTCCAGACCTGAAATCCCCCTGGTCCTTATCGCGGATCACCTCCAGGACCAGCTCCCGGGCTGCCTGTAGGACGAGCAGAGGAGGAGGGTAAACCAATCGGTTCACAATGCACTATGATTTGATGTTATCCATCCCCGCCAGTACTGCTTTGAGTCCAAAAGGAGAGGGCAGAGCGATTGCTCAATTCAAAGTTCTGATTAATAGACTAAATATAGTCAGAGTTTGGTTATGAAAATCTGCACAGTCCCGAAGAGGGGGTACTAAGCGCCTACATGGTTTCATCTGGACAATGTGGTGATGTGTGGTGAGGTGAAGTCATTGGCTAAGGATATATACATTGTTTGTGCTATAAGGCCAACCATTAGCCGGGGCACTTGTTTTAGCAACATTTTGAATACGTGAGAAGTGGGTCTCGTGTGGCATCAACACGTTCAGCTCATCTACCTCACAAACCAAACCAACAGGTCCTCGCTCTCTGTGTCCCAGTACCACTTGGACACAAAGAGCAGACTTCCTGTCGAACCCAGATGTTTTGGTTACGTTTTGGTGACGGACCAACAGGTTAGACTGATGAAGCATGCCGAGGCCTTGAAGATACACCTGGGGGTCCCTTGGCAGTGTCCACTTATTGCATACCTGAACTTTGTAGGGGTCCCCAGAGATGCGCAGTGGTTTGTCAGCACCGGTGGGCATGGGTCCGTCCTGTATCATCATCATCTTCACCCCTGCCCGCTCCTGTAACACACACACAAAATAGAAACTACTCATGAGCGCCTTCGCACTCCGGTTTACACACACGCCCGCAGAGTAACCAGTAACCCCGTCTTACCTGGAGCTGTTTGATGGTGTCTCCGCCCCGGCCAATCACCAGGCCCACCTTACTGGCTGGAATGAGCATCTCCTGCACAGAGCCCCCACCCTCGCCGTCGCCGTGGAAACCCGGCCCGTTCCGACAGCGGTCCACAATCTGAGCAAGCATTCTCTTGGCTTGCCTGAAACCCCACACACACACACACAATAAGAAGCTATTGCTTCATAGCGAGGGTCCAAGCGAGGGCCCACGTTCACCTCAACGCTCTACCAGCGGAAACTTGTTTCTGCTTCAGAACAGGATGTGACTCACTCAATGCTCTCTGGAGTCCCCGTCAAAGAGCACGGCCGCTCCATCAGGCCTCCACTGTCTGCAACAAACAACCGCACCCACACACACATTAGACTACGAGGTAACTCAACCAAAACATGGAGGGTAAAAGGTGCTTGAGTGAGAAGACGGAAGGGACAGATCACCTATTGTTAGAAAAGCCTCACCAGCAGCTATCTGGATCTTACACCCCGACTCCAGCTGGATCCTGGTGATCTGCTCGCCCCCGCGGCCGATGACTGGGGGACGGGAAGGTCAGGGGAGCACTTGCAATTTAGTGCTGGGACTTTAACTGGCATGACAGTAAGGGGTCAAAAGTTCAGAGGTCATACTTACTGAAACCGACCATCCTGTCAGGAACCCTGTAGTCTTCCGTTATGACCCTGTAACGACAGAGAGGGGTCAGGAGAAACGCAGGACAACGCAGACGGCACACCTGTCAATAAGTGATTACGGTGACATGTCTGCAGCGGCTGGATCCATACCACTCATCTACCGGTACACGCTACCACCACACACACACACACACACACACACACACACACACACACACACACACACACACACACACACACACACAGCAGGGCTGGCCCGACTGCATCATTTCAAGCTTGGGATAATCGTGAGGTTTTCCGAGCGAATAGGAATTCATAGTGCACCTCTTTTCCTGCCTGAAGCCAAAACACTTCTTTTTTTTTTATCAGCTGATTGACTCCTATTAATTTCTAAAGAGGGAATTTGAATTACGAAAAAAGCAAAACTATAATATTTGGCTTCCAGAGTATGAGAGTACGCCTACTTCCATTTATAAAAAAGAAAAAAATTCTGTAATTTCAACAAGGTGCAAGGTTTTGATGCAAATTGACAAGCGCCATTCACCCAAAGAGAAATCAGGCAGGCGCCATTGTGGGTGCGGATCGCCATGAAAGGAAAAGACATCGCAACCAGTTCTGTCCATCACAGACCCGTTATTAGTAGGATTAGCTTTTTGGCAACTTTGAGCCTTGTTCAAACATTAAAACTGGATCTTTATGTGTTCATTAACAAAGCACTTCTTAAAACATTAGCCACCCTGCTTGTGCCAACCTCTTATTTCTATGGCTGGAACTGACTGGTAGGAGCGCCACAATGGAAAACTAGATCCTCGGGAGATCGGAGCCTTTAATAGTATTATTATTACTACAAGTTTGGTCAAAGTATGTCTGTCGGTCATGCTTATTCTCACACTCGACAGGCCTTATTAAAGTGCTACCAAAGTATTGGTAGCATGAATAATGCTCCAATGTCGAAATACAAACCAAATCAATACCTCAACTCATTTTATTTTAGCCTGAGGATATTCTGACAAACTTAACCTTATCTTCTACCTGCAGTTCACAAATATGCATAGGGATTAAATACATTTGTTTTCATAAAAACATTTAAATCCTTCGAATGCCTCCCCGGCAAGAATAACCTAAATAGTTTCACATTGTATGCATGCGTGTGTTCGACCAAAATCAAATTAGGATTGAGAAGCTGATCTTACCTTTGATGCCCCATCGCTTGAAGCTGGTTACCTACTGTGAGAGACAGATCGCAAAGTTAAAAAAAAAAGTAATAAAAAAAACGTAGGTTATAAAAATCATTTGGTTAGAGCTAGCTGTGTTAGCATTACCCAGCTAAATTACAGATTATAACTAGTTATACCCCACTGAACGACAGGCTTCAGCTAAAAAATACCTAAAGTAAAGGCTGTAGTTGGTAATGCCTTACTAAACTACAGGCCTAACTACAAGTAATAACCAGCTGCACCACAGGCTACAGTTAGTAATACCTCACTAAACACGCTGAAGCAAAAATAGCCTACTAAACTACAGGCTGCAACTAGTAACACTCAGCTGAACTACTGACTGCAGCTAGTAATACAGTAATACACAGGCTAATGCTTATAATGGCCCAGTAAACTACAGGCTGCAGCTAGTAATACCTTGCTAAACACCAGGCTAATGCTAATAATAGCCCAGTAAACTACAGGCTGCAGTTGGTTTTACCCCGCTGAACTACAGACTGTAGCCAGTAATACCCACTTGACTAGAGGCTGTAGCAAATAATATCAGGGTAACTAAAGCGACACACAATGTCTTGTTTTTTAAAAAATGTATGATGACTATATGCTCTGTAAGGTGACCTTGGGTGTCTTGAAAGGCGCCTCTAAATGAAATGTATTATTATTATTATTAAAGGCTGTAGCTAGTTATACCCACTTAATCACAGCATATAGCTAGTAATACCCACTTAACTATAAGGTGGTTGCTAGTAATACCCCGTTCAACTGCAGGCTGTAACAAGTAATACCCCATAGCAGCGCTGCAATTACCCAGTTACCAGCACTTTCGGCCTCTAGTGCCAGCTACATACTGCATACAAGTACACATGTCTATTGTAGTGAACTACATTAGTACAGATGCATGCTATTTTATTAAGTACTGCGTACAGTGAAAACAAATTGTTATGTTGCTAGCGTACATGCACCATTGTATTCTAGATACTTTCAGGCATTGGAACAGCTTTCTGATGAATGACTACTTGGAATAACCTGCTGCTCTAGTGTGAGTCACTACCGTGACTCGTCGAGCTGTAGCAATGCTGCCTTTTTGGCCAGTGTGAACATATACCTTGAGCAGCTTTGCTACGGCAGCACGTCAGAGATTCCGAGACACTCATTTGTTGGTCCTCTGAACTGTGGTAATGTTCTAGCTCACGTAGGATTTTGACTTTGATCACAGCGGTTCATTCTCACATGGGGAAAGATTGCTAATGCCATGCCAACATTATTAAAATGTATTTGACAATTGAGGTTGATGGAGCCCCGGAGCTTTGGGAGTAGCAACTTGGAAACAAAAAGGAGGGATTTCCTAATGTCATTATGCGTGATTGCCATCAGCTACAATTTGATAGGGTATATGATGGTCATCCAAACAAAAACATGCATCATGCTATCCATTTGCACTAAAGGCATCACTGTAGAAAAATAGCCGCACACAGGAAAGTATGAATAAATACATAAAATAACTTGCATTTACATTTTTGTACCTGTTGGATACTGGTGGACTGCATGGATTGCTCTGACCTTCACATACAGTCCCCTACTAAAGCAGCAGTCAGCTCCTAATTTCTAAATACCGTCACATTCATCTGGTTGGGCATCAACATTCCATCGCTACATGCTCAGAAAAGCCAACACATTCGCAGTGATAGGTGCTGCGTATTTAACAAAACCCTTCAGCCAATCCATTTTCATGTAACTGCATCCGATTTTGATTTCAAAGCACGCCTTTTTTTCCTCACCCATGGGACCACGTGTAAAATACATAATGACCCGTTATGTATAGACACCAGACCTACCTCCATCTTCTCCAGGTCGTTTCTGTCCTGGGTAGTAGAGAGAAGCTTCCACACTCGCAGAGGAGCTGTTGAGATGGGACATGGGTTCGCTGCCCATCTTGACCACAGCCATCTGACACACATGCAAAGGAAGGGACAGACATGAAGAGCAGCGGGTTTTTAGCGTTATAACAAAACCAAGTAATAGGAAATCAGTGGATTGACGGCTGCTCGTTCTAAGCTAGTACTATGTTTGAAAAGGGCAACCTGTGAGTTCAAGTTAGCTCCACGCAACACTTGTCGAACTCCTGTCCTTGCTTTAGCAAACAGACGGACCCTGCGCCCTCCCTAGAGTAGCTTACAGTCTAGAGCAAACACACCAATAGCCTTTTAGCACTTCCTCTACTCTTGCTGCTGTTGAAAAGGGACTTCTGGCTTGTTGAGAGACCACTGGTTAAAGGGATGAGCTGCAGCCATGGACTGGCAATCTGCACAATTTACAACTAATCCATCTCAGCTCTAGTAACCTATGGTCGAGGATCAGAGCAGTTTAATGATGTGCTTTGCGTTATGACGCAATAAGTCACATTTCAACTAGCTCATAGCTTAAAATTACCTGGACATATGTATGTCAATACTGATCGATAGGGATATCGACAATGTAACCAATACAAATCACATCCCGTTACTGATATATTCTACAAATCAATGCCGGCCAACCCGTATCTCTTGTTTAAAAGAATATAACTATTTATACGGCCAAAACCCCTCCCACTCACACCCAGCCGAGCTACGTTAGTTCATGTCTCACAGTTGAAAAGCCAGTTTGAGTGGCAGAGAACTCATTTATTGAGTTTTTATTCATCCTGAAAGTCTCCCCCCTACCAACGGGGAGGCCTCATTCTTCTTACACATTACGACTTTAACAGCTTCATCCAAGCAGACGTTTAGACGCATTATGGCAACCCAAAGAGTAGTATCACGCAATCCCAGCGTCACTGCTCCTATTGAATCAAATTGAACAAAATAAAAAAGGGAACTATAGGTCTGCAATAATTTCTTAAGCATGTTAAGTGATGCAAGTGTTTACCCCAACCCAATTTCCCCAGCGCTATAAGAGCGGCCCTACCTCAGCACACAATTAGATGAATGGAAAGAAACTGCCCCGTTCTCTGAGCTGAGCAACATTCCTCAGGTTATACCACAACCTCACAGGTGACTTTGAGGCAGATGTCAGAGAAGAACTGTGTTTAGAATATCTTCCTATGTGTCACTTTCTTTTAAGGTACATATCATTATTGCTTTGCATTCAATTCGTACCACCCAGTTTTATATAGCAAAGGGAGAGCGCAAGTTAGCAACTTATCGAGAGCCAATAGGCACCCTCAAATATCCAAATGCAGTGTCAGGAAGTCGATTGCGCCCGAAACTTGCATCTCATGTGCGTATTCAATGTACTGGACGACTCTACAACTCACTTAAACTAGAAAACCATTTCAAATAGGTAGCCGTGGCATAACGTGTAGCAGAACAGTACTAGAAACGGTTCCCAAGATTCCCCCTCTACGCCCAATTAAACAAATGTGTGTAAAAATGGGTAACGCTTTAGTTACCAACCCCTGTGTAGCTCAGATAGTACAGCAAGGCAGAGGCACTGTCAACGTTAGGGTTGCCACTTTACATAGCAAGACAGTAAGATCCTGCAACATCCTAAAGAGTCTTTATCAAACCTCTAATTTAATCTAGATCATTTTGCAAATAGTGGCATCTTAAATTCAACTTAATCACTGTCAAATTAAATCTATGGAGGTGTTCTTGTTATACATTATACTGATTACCAAGACATTCAGGGTGCACCGTTAAGATCACGTCCATTCACATGTTCTGAATAACCACTCCTTTAACAACTAATGCTTATTGCCGGGTCTCCAACATGAAATCCCTGAGGGAAAAAACGTGTTTTCCTGCTTTGCTAGTATGGCCTCAGAGGTACCACACCAGAGATCTGGTAGGTGTACCTACATAGAAAATAACCGAGTTACATGGTTCGAATCCACTTTGGAGCAAGATTATGTGGGCCTATAGGACCCCGGCACACCCCCACGGAGCATATATGGGGCTTGTGAGTGTGTTGCATAACGCCAGCCTAGTTTCTAACTAACTGAGTAAACACCGAACCTAAAGGGGGAGGGGGGGGGGGAGAGTCCACATTCCTGGTTAAAATATCCGAATACAAAACGGGTGGCTGTCAAAAAACACACATAATAAACAGCATTTTGCCCACTTGTTAAGCAGAGTTATTTGAGCACTCGGGTGGTGGGGTCGAGAACCTAACTTTTCCTTCTGGTTAGCAGCCCAACAGGTCGTGTCTGAGTGACACGTGTGGCCAAACTTCGTGTCTCTTCGCTCCACCGACACGAATTAACTCGAGTTCGGTGTGCGTGACAGCGCTCCGAACTCCACGCAAAGTAGGGAGCCGACGACGTCGCCCGAACGAATTGTGTAAAACTAGCAACAAGTGCGCGTAGGCACTAAGTCGAAACTGGTTTCTAAGCTAGTTAGCATGCTACTGTGTGTCTGTTCGTGAGTGGATAGCCACCAGGGTTCAAGAACTAACAGCAACCACGGGAGAATCCGAATAAAAGTGGTTTGAGCTCGTCTAAACGGCCGTGTTCTGTGTCGATCGGGTGCGTGGTGATTCCCGCGAGAGTTGTTACCTGCCGGGCCCTCTGTAAAGCATCGGCCAAGCCGTCTGACTTCAGCCCCGGCTGGCTCATCGAGGCCTGTCCCTGCACCAGCTCCGCCATCATAGTGCCAGTAGCTAGCTGGTTAGCTGGATTAGCTGACTGCTAGCTCTACTGTAGTTGGCTGCTGCTCAGCTGTTGGCGACTCGCTGCTCTGTTTCCGCTTCCGCGTTCAATCACGTGTTGCTGTACTAGCTACAGCTCCACGTGTGGACAGCGGTGAGCAGCGAGGGCAGAGGACGAGCCACCACGACTCGCTTTGGAGCCCTTAAACGCCTGGGGATTTTGTTAGAATATACTCTAGTTGTGGTCTGTATTAATCAGAAACGTGGAAATGTTAGGTGTTATGTTAGGTTGGGGCTCTCGGATTTACCGACTCATTTTAAGTAATAAGTGACAGTGTCATTTGGCTGTCAATAAAATTAAAGCTTAGAGGATCTGGGACCATGTGTCATTACTTAGCCCATTTGTCTGTCTGTGTTCTACTCATATTATAAAAATAATGGATTGCCCGACTGTAGGACAAATGGATTGAAAGCTGTCCCCGCCGATAACCCATCAACCTGTGATCAGTGTCTGACCCCATGGTGACAAGATTATCAGTGGTCCCCCCCACAAACACACACACACACGTTCAAACATTCTGAGGTTTCACCTGATACAAATAAAACGTCACATGGAAACGGAACATTGGGCAAGATTTCATGATTATATTTTGTTGCGGGTGATTTATTAAAAAAGTGCAGAGAATCTAAAATGTTGACCTGCTGGCCCAATGGCTAACTATGGCATTTCACCAAGGGGCCAGAAAGCGTTAGACCATTAAAAAGACCCAAATAACCTCAATGAAAATGAATTGGTTCAATGATTATGGTTTCAGCCACACAATGTTCTGTGACATCCTGAGCCCCTGACATTTCTTGTTCAAACTATGGATGGAAAATGTGTACATTATTTTCATTCAGTAGAATAACTCTTTTGAAATCAATTCTCTTTTAAATTCTCTGAAGTGAATCCACTTCCAGAGCAAATAGTGCTTATAGTCTAATATGGTCCTGAAAAATCCTATCCTATATCTTTATTAATGTGTGTTACTGCCAGGGCCCAGTTATGATAGTTCTGTTGAGCAGGAACAGAACTGTCATATCCTATCACTACCCTCTACCCTCACCCCCCCCCCTCTCTCTCTCTCTCTCTCTCTCTCTCTCTCTCTCTCTCCTCTCTCTCTCTCTCTCTCTCTCTCTCTCTCTCTCTCTCTCTCTCTCTCTCTCTCTCTCTCTCTCTCTCTCTCTCTCTCTCTCAATCTTTGTCTCTTCAAATGCAGCTCTTTCAGTTCACGGACCATTTGACTCCAATGCCCCCCCTCCCCCCCAAACACCCTCTCTATCGGTCTTGTCTGACTCAAAGGCGGGGCCCTCAGGTCCCTGGGCCCCCCTGCTGTCAACTGGCAATAACATGAATTGATACATCCCCCCCCCAGGCAATTTATCCTCGGAACTGTCTCAAGTATTTAAAGAAGTGTGAGTGGTAGATCAGAGGAGAGGAGAGTGGAGGGATGGAGAGAAAAAGGGACAGAGAGGAGAGAGGGAGATAAGGACAGAGAGAGTGGAGGAAAGAGAGAAAAAGAGACTGAAAGGGAAGAGGGAGAGTGCTCAGGGTAAGGCATGGCTTTCGGCCTGGGCTCAGGGCCGGTGGCTTGCTTTTAGGGCCCTCGTTATAGACCTGGAGGGCACGGTTACCACGGTTATGCATGTCACCCATCACATGGGAACTGACTTCAGGAAACTTAGACCTGTTTGGCACCATAGCAACCCAGAGCACAAACGTTAACGCCATAGCAACTCCTGGTAACAACATGAGTGCCATTGGTATGGTTTCTCACTGAATCAAAAGTGTATTGTAACCGCGCAACTAGATAATGTTAGCATTGAAGCAGGTCAAAGCTGTAAGCATAACAATATTACTAAAGGTACGGTTCAATTCAAACATGGTTATATCCTGCCATGGGTCTGTGTTTTTGCCTCCTGCAGCTCTGACTTCTGTGTTTTCGGTTTTGCTCAGTTTGTATCCTCTCTGTCTCTCTGCTCCCTGTCTCTCTCTCTCTGTCACGCTCTCTCTCTCTCTCTCTCTCTCTCTCTCTCTCTCTCTCTCTCTCTCTCTGCTAAATCCCTGGATCTCTCTTTCTGTATTTATTCTGTCTATCTGTCTCTTCTCTCTGTTATCATCGGCTCAAGATTGATTATTTAAACTTTGAAGAAAGTACATTACAAATCTGAGGGTGTGGGCTGAATAATGCTAAATATTTGGAAATACCTTTCATATTTGAGGCATCTCAAAGCATTTTTATAACCTTATTACAGTTTGCCATTTAAACCCGTTGATTATTCCAGTGAACATCACTATTCTATAGTTCAACCTCTCTTTTCCTGCCATTCCCCTGCTATTCACATGCCGAGCAACTTATAGAGTCTCTGTCTAACCCAGTTTAAGACCGATTCGTAGTCCGGGCTTACCATGCTAGGAACGGGCTCTGCTCGGGCTAATTGTGACTGAAATAATTCAGGAGGCAAAATAGTGCTGTGGACGTCTGCCTCGTAGGCTCGGTATGAGACTTTCACATCGATATTCTTTTTGTTATGAATATGTAATGCAGCTTCCTGTATACATTTAATATTTGATGTATCCTGTGCATGTTTGTCAATAAAATAAGCATTAAAAGTAAAAGGACGATTTTTTGTTTTAATTAATTATTATTTTATTTGGTAACTGAGACCTGGAAAAGGAGAGAAAATAAATACTGGCAATGATCTGCCAATCACCTGTCCACT